>NC_053393.1:178535941-178718441 GCF_905171765.1 Bufo bufo | reverse complement strand
GCACAGGGCGCCAGTGGCGAATTTGTCAATCTTGGTGTTCTCTGGCAAATGCCAAACGTCCTGCACGGTGTTGGGCTGTAAGCACAACCCCCACCTGTGGACGTCGGGCCCTCATATCACCCTCATGGAGTCTGTTTCTGACCGTTTGAGCAGACACATGCACATTTGTGGCCTGCTGGAGGTCATTTTGCAGGGCTCTAGCAGTGCTCCTCCTGTTCCTCGATGCACAAAGGCGGAGGTAGCGGTCCTGCTACTGGGTTGTTGCCCTCCTACGGCCTCCTCCACGTCTCCTGATGTACTGGCCTGTCTCCTAGTAGCGCCTCCATGCTCTGGACACTACGCTGACAGACACAGCAAACCTTCTTGCCACAGCTCGCATTGATGTGCCAGTGTGATAAGCTGCACTACCTGAGCCACTTGTGTGGGTTGTAGACTCCGTCTCATGCTACCACTAGAGTGAAAGCACCGCCAGCATTCAAAAGTGACCAAAACATCAGCCAGGAAGCATAGGAACTGAGAATTGTTCTGCGGTCACCACCTGCAGAACCACTCCTTTATTGGGGGTGTCTTGCTAATTGCCTATAATTTCCACCTGTTGTCTATCCCATTTGCACAACAGCATGTGAAATTGATTGTCACTCAGTGTTGCTTCCTAAGTGGACAGTTTGATTTCACAGAAGTGTGATTGACTTGGAGTTACATTGTGTTGTTCAAGTGTTCCCTTTATTTTTTTGAGCAGTATATATATATATATATATATATATATATATATATATATATATATATATATATATACACACACACACACACACATATATACATATACACACACACACATCTATATTTTCATATATACTTTGATTCATAGATAAATGAATGAATAAAAAGATCCATAAATAAATAATTGGTTAAATAATTGATTAAATAAATGATTAAATAAAAGATGAAGATAAAAAATGACTGAAGAATGAAGATAAAAATAAATATTAATATAAATAAAAAACCCTGTTGGGGGTATATTCGTATCGAACGATTTCGTAAATGTGTACAAATGTAGATGTACGTAAGAACAAATAAGTAAAAGTACATAGTTTGGAATGCAATACAAGGAGTCCCTACATAAAGGAGGACAATACTTCTGCCGATCAATGTACATACTAAGACTAGATGAATCAGAAGATAACAGAATAAATGTATAGTTATGAAAATTTCAGCCTGAATTAGAGGTGGGTGCTGTCACCCGGATTGGAATGCTAGACCTTTTTAGTGCCTTATTTGCAAATGTAAGTGTACCGTATATAGGTTTTGTGATTAGAGGGTAAACCAACAGTACCTGTATCCTTGTCACCGTGAGCTCGCTGGTGGACTCTCCTGAAGAGTCCCTTTCAGAAGGAATACTGGTCAGCGCTGCTGTAGTAAATTCACGGGATAGTAGGAATAATAAAAATTGTGAGGTTTGATTCGTATCCAGTTATAAATAATCGTTTAATCATGTGTTTCTTGTATTGGGTTTTTATTTATTATTTATTAACTGGTATGTTTATAGGTGTACGTCTCTAGCTGTGGGTAATAAGTTGACAATAATATTGAGATATAATAATATGAGCATATTGCAATGAATAGGCATTACTATTGGCCTATGGCCATGTATTATTATTTGTTAACTGATGTGTAGATACATGTTTCCCGGTGTGGGTAATATAATTGGCAGTAGAGTTGAATTATACTATAATTGACAATAGTGTTAAATTATACTAATACAGTGGTACTGGGATGTATGGGTATTATTCTTGGCCTGTGGCCATGCGTTGATATGGTTGCTGGCGTAACACGAGAATAGATGCCTACCTGGAAATTGTGGCTGAGGAGTATCCTGCTGTAGCGGCGCTTCTGTGCTCACTGCACGTGTGCCGTGCGGTGCGAGAGGGCGCGCGCTGTCCGAAGGTTTAAGGCGAGGCGGGGACGTGTGAAGGGGCCGACCGCTGATGCCGGAGGCTGGGCAGCCCGGCTGATCAAACAATGTGTGTCGCTGCTGGTGTGAGGGTGACAGGGGAGAGGAGGGAATTAGCGCAGGGATGGCTGGTGCTCTGATTTAAAGATATGGCCGTGACTGAAATGGCAGCAATAGTAGAATAATGTTGGGGCTGTATAATGATAGTGAATGGAACCAGAATGATGCCAGAAACTAATATGATGATATGGGGACCAAGGGAATGTGTGATATGATATAATGTGATGGGTTATGTGAGTTTGCAGAACTGATTGGAAGGGGTCGATTGTGGATCGCAGTGTGCGGTGACTCGGAGACACTGGCCTTTATGCTGGATATATGGTGGTGTCTCCGGTCACGGAGCTGTGTGGTTATGAGGAATTGTACGGAGGGGCATGGGAGGGAGGGAATCATGGATGGTGGGACAGTATGGGGATAGCACTATGTCCGGATGGAATGGAGTGAGATGCAGATGAAAAGGGATATTGTGGGGTGGGGTGCAGATGAATGTGGGGGAGTGATAGAAGAAGAAATAAGAGATTTGGATATTTGAATGGTTCTGTGGTTGTGAGCATGGGTATCTGTGGTGACGATGTGTACCATTAACATGAGGTGGCATCAAGCGGGATGTCTAACAAAAAAAAACGTATTACCCACAGCTAGAGACATACACCTATAAACATACCAGTTAATAAATAATAATAAAAACCCAATACAACAAACACATGATTAAACGGTTATTTATAACTGGATACGAATAAAACCTCACAATTTTTATTATTCCTACTATCCCGTGAATTTACCACAGCAGCGCTGACCAGTATTCCTTCTGAAAAGGACTCTTCAGGAGAGTCCACCAGCGAGCTCACGGTGACAAGGATACAGGTACTGTTGGTTTACCCTCTTATCACAAAACCTATATACGGTACACTTACATTTGCAAAGGCACTAAAAAGGTCTAGCATTCCAATCCAGGTGACAGCACCCACCTATAATTCAGGCTGAAATTTTCATAACTATACATTTATTCTGTTATCTTCTGATTCATCTAGTCTTAGTATGTACATTGATCGGCAGAAGTATTGTCCTCCTTTATGTAGGGACTCCTTGTATTGCATTCCAAACTATGTACTTTTACGAAATCGTTCGATACGAATATACCCCCAACAGGGTTTTTTATTTATATTTATTTTTATCTTCATTCTTCAGCCATTTTTTATCTTCATCTTTTATTTAATCGTTTATCTAATCAATTATTTATTTATGGATCTTTTTATTCATTCATTTATCTAGCTCATACTATTGTAACTATGTTCTTTTAGACTTGATAAAGGGGTCTTGAGTCCCCCGAAACGCGTCGTCTTTCCAATAAAAAACCTTGTATCCAAGCTCGGGTTGTGATTTGCGCCTTGTGTCCATCGGCTTGCCGCACAAACCCAGTGCAGACGAGATCCTTATTGTATATTCCAATACCTACCAAAGTGGCGGCTTGGCCTCCGCCCATGGTCGTTTCGGACACCATCCGGCAGCACCAACCCAGACAACCTCCTTCCTTCGAACCTCCCTCTACCAGGGTTGCACCACATTCAGTGCAACCTAACCAGGTGAGTAATTTCACTCATCCTGGTTAGGTGTAAGGGGCATCAATTTGTTTACTTTCACCTATGAGCGCCTTCTCTTCTCTTGTGGCCATCTGATTGCTATGCATAAATATATCAGGGGTCAGTACAGAGATCTCTCCCATCATCTATTTATCCCCAGGTCTGTGACTTTGACGGGAGGACATCCTCTGCGTCTGGAGGAAAGAAGGTTTCTACACAAACATAGAAGAGGATTCTTCACGGTAAAAGCAGTGACACAATAGAACTCTGTGCCAGAAGAGGTGGTGATGGTGAACTCACCAATAGGAGTATTTCTGGAGTATAACAATAATACAGGTTCTAGTTTTTAGATTTCTGGAGAAGGGTGGTTGATCCAGGAAGTTATTCTGATTGCCTGACTGGAGTCAGGAAGGATTTTTTTCTCTAAAATGAGGACAATTGGCTTATACCTCATGAAGGTTTTTGCCTTCTTCTGGATCAACTCTACATGATAACAAGCTGAACTGGATGGACAGATGTCTTATTTTAGCCTTACAAACTACGCTACTATACACAAACTAACATTTTGGAAGGTGCCACTATGCACTGCAGGTTAACAGGCACTTAGGGAAGAATGTATAATTTGCGGTGTTTTTTTTAATATCAGTGTTAAGTGAGCCTTTGGTTTGTGTTTATGGAGATGTGATTTTATTTTTTAAAGTCGCACATGACAAATGAGACATAACACTGTTCTAATCTCTAATCCCGACAACCTTTCACTTCACTTTCTGAAAGTGGCAAAGCTCGTCAAGTGTCTCAAAATTTTACCAAATGCAAAAAATATAAGCTTGTAACATTTTTGTGCCACAAAACAGGCGGAGCAGATTTGATAAGTGTCCCCTTTAGTGCTCTTTATTTTCTTCCTCTCTTTAAGGCTACTTTCACACTAGCGTTTCATTGCGGATCCGTCATGGATCTGCAAAAACACTTCCGTTACAATAATACAACCGCATTCATCCGTCATGAACGGATCCAGTGGTATTATGGTATATCTTCTATATCAATCACGTTTTCTATTGTGCCAGATTGTGTCAGAGAAAAGTGATCCGTCCCCGTTGACTTACATTGTATGCCAGGATGGATCCGTTTGGCTCCTCTTCGTCAGACGGACAGAAAAACGCTGCAGGCAGAGTTTTGGTGTCCGCCTCCAGAGCGGAATGGAGACTGAACAGAGGTAAACTGATGAATTCTGAGCGGATCCTTTTCCATTCAGAATGCATTAGGGCAAAACTGGTCCGTTTTGTACCGCTTGTGAGAGCCCGTGACAGATCTCACAAACGGAAAGCCAAAACGAGAGTGTGAAAGTAGACGTTTAAATCAGGAAGAAATCAATAAGATCACAAATAAAAAAAATACTATTTTTATTATCTATTGTATTGCAATAAAATTATTTATAATTTCCATATCCTCTTTTTCTGCATCAGTGCAATATACTATTCTCATCCACCCACTTTTTCTAAACCGAGAGAAAAACATAGGCACGCTGGCAGCAATGCTACGTTCAGTCCACAGATGAATACACCATAGTTGAAAATAGAAAACCTTATCCATTTGTCTCTAAACATTACACTGGAACCGCGGTCCTACTGTCACAGATAATCTACAAGAGATACAGGAATCCATGCAGTGGCTTAGCGAGGTGGGGTACACACGGAGCCATGACCTTGCAAAGCAACACGTATAGCCATTTCTACAAAATGAATGACGTCTCAAAAGAAAAATACATCCCTAGATAACAAACCCCATTGTAGCATTAAATGAGATACAGCAGAAAACCAGACACAGACTTCTTACAGGGCTCACTCTCGAAACAAACAACAAAGGCCAAAGCTTTACAAAAAGGAGATCCCTAGACCCTGGCTTTCACAGTCTCATTAAAGAGACCCCTACTGCTTGGACGCATGGGAGTAGGTGCAAATCAGAGGAAAGGGTGTGGTCCTATTAAAACAGAGTTAATTTAATTTGACAATTCAAGCTGAACCAAAGCTTGAGCATATAAAAGGCAGTCAGAACATTAGTCTAAGAGAATAATTACAATCTTTTTTATTGAAATGATAACATGTTGAGTGTCCACTGTTCACACAAGTTGAGTATTTTTTTTCTAGAATGGATTGAAAAGTCTGAAGGCAGCATAAACCCGTAATAATTCAGACCACCACCGCTAAGATGACTTTTATAGGTAATGAAAGATTGCAATTTTCTGTGTATAGAGGAAAAGTGATAATACTAAAAACACTGTAAAGCCCCTTGCAGACGAGTGTGTCCGGATAAGGTCCGGATGCGTTGCGGGAAAATGTGCGATTTTTCCGCGCAAGTGCAAAACATTGTAATGCGTTTTGCACGCGCATGAGAAAAATCGGCATGTTTGGTACCCAAACCCGAACTTCTTCACAGAAGTTCGGTGTTGTGTAGACTATTATTTTCCCTTATAACATGGTTATAAGGTAAAATAATATCATTCTTAATACAGAATGCATAGTACAATAGGGCTGGAGGGGTTAAAAAAAATAAAAAAAATTTAGCTCACCTTAATCCACTTGCTCGTGCAGCCCGGCTTCTCTTCTGTCTTCTTCTTTGAGGAATAGGACCTTTGATGATGTCACTGTGCTCGTCATCAAAGGTCCTTTTCCTGTGCACAGCAAAGATGAAGACAGAAGAGAAAGGCCTCTTTCACACGAACGATACAGATTGTGTCAGGCCCCTTTCACATGGGCGAGTTTTTCGCGCGGGTGCAATGCGCGAGTTGAACGCAGTGCACCCGCACTGAATCAGGACCCGTTCATTTCTATGGGGCTGTTCACATGAGCGGTGATTTTCACGCATCACTTGTGCGTTGCGTGAAAATCGCAGCAAGCTCTATTTTGTGCGTTTTTCACGCAACGCAGGCCCCATAGAAGTGAATGCAAGCAAGTGCGGATGCGGTGCGATTTTCCCGCACGGTTGCTAGGTGACGATCGGGATGGGGACCCAATCTTTATTATTTTCCCTTCTAACATGGTTATAAGGGAAAAAAATAGCATTCTGAATACAGAATGCATAGTACAATAGCGCTGGAGGGGTTAAAAAAACAAAACAAATAATTTAACTCACCTTAATCCACTTGCTCGCGCAGCCCGACTTCTCTTCTGTCTTCTTTGCTGTGTACAGGAAAAGGACCTGTGGTGACGTCACTCCGGTCATCACATGGTCCATCACATGATCCATCACCATGGTAAAAGATCATGTGATGGACCTGTGGTGACGTCACTCCGGTCATCACATGGTCTTTTTCCTGAACACAGCAAAGAAGAGAAGCCGGGCTGCGCGAGCAAGTGGATTAAGGCGAGTTAAATTATATTTATTATTATTTTTAACCCCTCCAGTGCTATTGTACTATGCATTCTGTATTCAGAATGCTATTAATTTCCCTTAGAACCATGTTATAAGGGAAAATAATACAATCTACAGAACACCGACCCCAAGCCCGAACTTCTGTGAAGAAGTTCGGGTTTGGGTACCAAACATGCCGATTTTTCTCACGCGTGTGCAAAACGCATTACAATGTTTTGCACTCGCGCGAAAAAATCACGCATGTTCCCTCAACGCACCCGCACCTTTTTCCGCAACGCCCGTGTGAAAGAGGCCTCAGGGTGCGTTCAGTGAAACTCGCACCATTTCAGAAGCAAGTTCAGTCAATTTGTCTGCATTTGTGTTCAGTGTATGTTATTTCCGCGCTGGTGCAATCAGTTTTGATAGGTTTTTCACGAGCATGATAAAAAAAAAAAAACTTAAGGTTTACAAACAACATTTCCTAACCACCAATCAGTGAAAAACGCATTGCACCCAAACTGCATCTGGATTACATCTGGAAGCGATGCGTTTTTCACTGAAGCCCCATTCACTTGTATGGGGCCAGGGCTGTGTGAAAAACGCAGAATACAAAACATGCTGCGATTCTCATTCAACGCAGAACTGATGCGTAAAAAAGTAAAAAACAGTCATGTACACAGACCCATTGAAATAGAATGTGTCGGCAGATAAGAACCATTTGGCCCATCTAGTCTGCCCAAATGAATGGGTCAGGATTCAGTGTGGGTGCTATGCGTTCACTTCATGCATCTCACCCTCGCGGAAAGCTCGCTCGCGTGAAAGGGGCCAAAACCTTAAGGCTAAATGCACACAATCAGGATTGCGTGCGGATTTTCCACATGGATTTGCTTGCATAAAATCTGCACCGTAGGTCATGTACTGTAAACTGCTGATTTTCTCTGTGCGGTTTTTGACCTGAGGTGCGGATTTTAAAATCTGCAGTATGACAATTTATTTTATTTCTCCTGACTGGATTTTCTCCATTCACCTCAATGGGGAGCAGAAAATCTACACCAAATGATGCAGATTGTCCGCACGTATTTCCCTCCGAACACCTGGAATTTCAGTGTGGATTCTCTGCACATAAATCCTAAATGTGTGCATTTACCCTTAAGGTACAACCACATGGCGCGGTCTTGTTGCAGTTTGTGAAGCGTCCATGTTAAGGTTGAGTACGGTGTAACTGTACATGTCGCAGCAGGCTCAATTAAGACCACGCTGTTTAGTCAGTCTATATTGTTAATGGCTGTGTAGCCATTAACAATACAGACTGACTAAACAGTGCAGTCCTACTTAATTTAATTAGAGCCTGCTGTGGCTCGTACAGCCATGCAGTACTTGGCCACGTCGCAACCGCAAGATAACCGGACTGTGCTACTAATCACTTAAAAACAGTGACATTATCCTTCACTCTTGATGCAGCTGTGTTTTCTGTGGGCATATGGTACATCGTAGAACAGAATACCCGGCCTTTATTTTCAGAATTGGTAATGGCAACTGGGGTTGCCAATTTTTATAAAACACCAAAATTATCATCTTTTCATAGGGTTATCATCAGAGTTTCCCCTTCAAATGGTGTGCTGGTGGTTCAAGGTTTACTACTTCTAAAACTTTTCAAAATACTATTCTCGCAACCAGTATCAAACTATGCCATGAACAACTATTCGGGCTCTTTCACACAAGCGGATGCCGTGCGGGTAATCCACTGCGTGAAAGAGAGCCAAGCCCCGTTCCGGACAGCAAAACCTGATTGATAATGCTCTTTGCCTCTCTGTGACCTTTTTATTACACAATCACGGTGAAAACTTTCTCTCACTGTGATTTTGTAGTAAAAAGATCACAAAGAGGCACGGAGCATTATCAATCATGTTACTGTTCCGTGTCTCTTCTTTCCGGGACGTGGCTTGGCTCTCTTTCACGCAGCAGATTACCCGCACGGCATCCGCTTGTGTGACAGAGCCGTTAGAAAGCCAAAAACGGCATACTGCACAAGATTTTGTTTTCTCCTTCAGAATGATATTTTATCGGCCCTGTTGACCATTCCATTAGGCTTATTATTGAGGCTGTGCTAAAGACATAGTCAATATCTAAAGAAAACTATGATAAGCCTGTCCATGGGTCAAATCCTTTACAGAACACATTCTTCCATTACTAATTTTTTACACACAGATTCTTTAAAGACTACAAGACTTAGGGTTTGTCTGTCAATATGAAATGTACTACACGTTCAAAATAAAAAGTGTTCCTCAATGCTAGAAACACTAAAGGTAACATGTCAACAACTTTGTGCTGCCCATACTAACGGCAGAATAAAGTAGAGACAGGCGAGTTGATTTCTGCGGTCTGTCATTTATAATTTAACAGTAAGTGGTTGCTGAGAACCAACATCACAATCATTGCAGACTGGGCCTGGAAAAGAGTCCGGCCACCTGAGAAGAGTCCTGGTTATTCATGAATTCCTGCTCTCCCGCCCACCTGCTGATGACTGACAGTCTTCTACCTAGTTTTCTCTCTTTCTCTCTAGGAGAGAACTGCCAATCATCAGCAGATGGGCGAGAGAGCAGGAGATTATGGATAACCAGGACTCTTCTCAGGTAGATTTCACTCTTTTTAAGGCCTGGGCTGCAATGATTATTATGCTGGTTTTCCGCAACCACCAACATTTCTGTCACTAATTTATGATGCCCTCAGTGAGGTCAGCATAAAGTTGATGACAGGTTCCCTTTAAATGTAATTACATCAAAAAGAAACAACGTTCTTTAAAGTTTTTTTTTTTTTTTTTTGTTTTTTTTTTATCCATACACTGCATTACAGGATTTTTACACAGCTACTCAATTCTTAGGATTATTAAATTTATTGCGTTATCTTCAGCAATACTATACTAAAAACTAAGTGGGATTTAATAAAACTTCACTTATGTTTTCTGGTGTAGAAGAGTCACAAATTC
Organism: Bufo bufo; assembly: GCF_905171765.1. Taxonomy (NCBI): domain Eukaryota; kingdom Metazoa; phylum Chordata; class Amphibia; order Anura; family Bufonidae; genus Bufo; species Bufo bufo. Next base: position 178,708,516 of record NC_053393.1, on the reverse strand, counting down.
AAAAAAAAAAATGTCGGGGTGTGTGTGGCAGAGCCTATATGGCTAGAAAGATTTAAGATAACTTATGCCAGAAGACTGGTGTAAGTTAAACCTGAAATCTTTGCCAGCTGATAGCTTGTGTACATTTCAGCTTCTTCTGGTACTCCAACCTCCCACAACGCACCAAAATGATTAAATTCTTCAAAAATTTGCAGTCTTAGAACAGCAAACTTCATATCAAGACTGACATATGTGATTGCCAAGGGGTAGGAGCGATGCATTACAGAGCAGCAAAGCATGCTGGGTTTGGTTAGAAAACCCATCAGGAAGCTGATGAAAACAGGGAGTTCAGCATGTAAACATACTGCCAGGATTGGAAAATAGGAAGGAAAGTGCTGACATGGAAAACAGGCAAAAATATGCTGCATCTTTGGGTACTCTGGCAAACAAAAAAAAACACATACCACACCCTAACTGGTAGCACCCATTTAGACCTCTATTACAGACTGCTGGCTATTCAATCATAGACATCTTTTAGGAATAATAATGGCACAACAGAGTTATAAGAAAAGATGTTCCAGTATTATTACATGGGAAATGCAGCAGTTACTGAAACCGTTTTGATCTTTAAATAGAGACGTGCATTCCTAACAACTAAACACAGATGTCAATGCAGTGCTGATAGTTTTCACTGGTAACAGTCGACAAACAAGCCCTTAACAACGTAGCCAAGCTCCTATAATCCAGTAAATAGGACAGTTGAAGACTCAACACCGCAGAAAGCAAAATCTGTGCAGATTTTGAGCTAGCCATGTATTAATATTGTGTAATTTATTAACTTTTATATAAAGTTATAAAAGCTTAGAAATGTATATTTAAAATAAATATATTTTATGTTCCATCAATCTATTATTTATGGGGGGGGGGGGGGGGACGACGACACTGAACCAGGGTCTTCTAATAGTGATAGAAAATCAGTTCTCACCTCTCCTGTGTTCTCCCTTGTCCCTTATACTATAATCAGCGATAAGCTGAGTGTTCTAGTGGTGATAATCAGTTCTCACCTCTCCTGTGTTCTCCCTTGTCCCTTATACTATAATCAGCGATAAGCTGAGTGTTCTAGGGGTGATAATCAGTTCTCACCTCTCCTGTCCCTATACTATAATCAGCAATAAGCTGAGTGTTCTAGTGGTGATAATCAGTTCTCACCTCTCCTGTGTTCTCCCTTGTCCCTTAGCTCATCACTGATTATAGTATAAGGGACAAGGAAGAACACAGGAGAGGTGAGAACTGATTATCACCACTAGAACACTCAGCTTATCGCTGATTATAGTATGAGTGTTCTAGTGATGATAATCAGTTCTCACCTCTCCTGTTCTTATACTATAATCAGTGATAAGCTGAGCGTTCTAGTGGTCATAATCAGTTCTCATCTCTCCTGTGTTCTCCCCTGTCTTTATACTAGGTATCTTCAAGCTGCTCCAAGGCCATTAGTTAATGCCTAAAACTGTGCTCTTTATGCTCAGCAGTAACTTCATCCTCTAAAGACCTGAGAACGAAGTTCAGTACTGGTCATGCCTGTAGTCAACTCAGACCTGCTAGACAAAACAGGAAGACGGCATTAAAAGGTGTTGTCCAGGAACTAGCAACTTTTCACAGGTGTCTGTAGTCTTCCACTACTATGGAAAGAATCATACTTACCTACTTCCCGCCTCTCTGGTCCTGCATACCGTCTTCCGTGTGTGCACCTTCCAGTCTGTGGCTTAAAGGGAACCTGTCAGCGGCAAAAGCCACCCCAAAACGCCAGCAGTACCTTCAAGTAGCCGGCAGTGAGTTTCTAATGATGATTTTCTTACTGCATTCTGATGAGGCAAAAGTATGAAAAACTCTTTTATCCTCCGTCCGCGCTATTTTCCAGTCAGGCTTGAAGTCAAGGTAACCGCGCCCTCTTCCCTGCCCCTTTGCTGTGACTGACAGCGCTTATGCCCGACAGCCGACTGGCTTTGCCGAACAGCCGGCTGTCAGTCACAGGAAAAGGGGAAGGGGCCGCTGGCTCCTTGACTTCAAGCCTGACTGGAAAATAGCGCGGACGGAGGATAAAAGAACGTTTTTCATACTTCTGCCTCATCAGAATGCAGTAAGAAAATCATCATTAGAAAACTCACTGCCGGCTACTTGAAGGTACTGCTGGCGGTTTGGGATGGCTTTTGCCGCTGACAGGTTCCCTTTAATTCGTCACCGTCACAAGTATGATAACCTGCTCCACTGCAGCCAATAACTGGCTTCATTGTTGTGGTATCTCTTGTGGGCACATCACTGCTAAATCCAGTCATTGGCTGCAGTGGAGCGGATGACCATGATGGAGAGAAAGTAAACAAGCCGCGGACTGGTAGCTATCCACATGGGAGCCAGTGCGCAGGACCGGAGCTGCTGGTTGCAATTAAGTATGAATCTTTCCATGGCGGAGGCATACGCCGAATACAGCAGCTACACTTTACATGTTTCATTTACTCCCATTTAGACATCAACATGATTCTCTGCACTTTCAGGACATATATAAAAAGCTTTCTAACTTTTTCTGAGGACAAATTCATACAATTATCACCAGGGATGGACTGGGACAATAAAGTGGCCCTGGACTTCAGCCAGACCGGCCCACTTTATTTTTCCCAAACACACTCAAAAAAGGGGTTATGTCTCTTCAGCAAGTGGCATTTATCTTGTAGAGAAAGTTAATACAAGGCACTTACTAATGTATTGTGATTGTCCATATTGCTTCCTTTGCTGGCGGGAGTCATTTTTCCATCACATTATGCACTGCTCGTTTCCATGGTTTTGACCACCCTGTAATCCAGCAGCGGTGGTCATGCTTGCACACTATAGGAGTAGCCGGGATTGTGGGAGTGCACATAGTTTGGTGCTTTTTTCGACCACCAATGCTGGATTACAGGGAGGTCGTAACCATGATGACGAGCCATGTATAATGTGCTGGGAGACATTTTGTCTCTATGGCACTATCTGCCCTAATAGTGATACAGTGCCCACATAGAGCACGATAGTGCCCTCCTATTCACAGAAAAATAGCGCATTTGTACCCATATAGTACCTACCTAGGTGCATAGAAAGTGCCATACTTTGGCTCTATGTCGGCACTGTATGACTGTGGCCAAAGTACTGTAGGTTTTCACTTTAGGTAGGTACTGTATGGCACCATAAGCAAGAAATACACCATTTATCTGTGCATAACATGGCGCTATCTGAGCACTGTATGACCGTGGGAAGACCTGGGCATACTATGCTCAGATAAGTTGTGTATTTAGTGTCTACAGTGCCCACAAAGTGCCATATCATACCTACCTAGAGCTAAAACGTGGGCAGAAAGTGCCATACTTTGCCTATAATTATACTCTGTCTACACAAGTATGGCGCTTTCCGAGTATGGGTTCTATATGGCACTATGTGGGCACGACAGGCACTAAATGCGCCATTTATCTGTGGATAGTATGGCACTATCTGCCCACAATCATACAGTGCCCACATAGAACCAAATATCGCCGTACCCACACTATTATATGGCAGTGCCCAGAGCGCCATATGTTGACTATGTGGGCAGATAGTGCCCTACTATGCCCAGATAAATAGTGCCCTTAGTGACTGCAGTGCCACACTGTACCCACCTAGAGCCAATCTGTGCACAGAAAGTGCCATACTTTGTCCACAGTGACAAAGTGCCCTTTCTGTGCACAGTCTAGCTCCAGGTAGGTATTCTACTACACGTGGGGGCACAGCGCTCATCTCTTTAGTAAAGAGTCTTTACTACCTTACATTCAGCTCCCGCCTCCAGCCTCCAGTAACAAGTGCGGGCGGCAGCGCTCACTCACTGACGTCACGCGCCTGCGCCGCCTAGTGGGAGGAGCAGGCGTGTGACGTCAGTGAGTGAGCGCCGCCCCCACACTGCCTGCTGTTACTGGAGCTTTACCCCCCTGATGGCGGCCCTGGCCGGCCCATAATTCGATCGGCCCACCGGGATTCTCCCGGTACTCCCGATGGCCAGTCCATCGCTGATTATCACGTGTATTACAGTGTTTTCCGGTTATTAAATGTATAGTGCATTGTATATTTAACTTACAGGAATTTAGAAAAATTTTGGAATTTTTGAAATTGTATTCCAATAAATATGGGTTAAGTTTTATCTAAGTAGCTGATTACTTACATGATGGTAAGAAAGCGCCCGATGTTACCATTTTACTAAAGTAAATTTGTTCTTACTAAAATATTGGCCCTTTATGAAGGAGTCAGAGCTGGAGTGTGATAAAATGCAAGATTCAGAGTCAGGACTTTTAGCGTAACAACTCCATGGTCCTGACTCTTTGGCTAACCTGTGTTTCACAAACTCTATTGTGATCATGTCACTGCTAGACTAGCTGGGGGCTGAGGATGACAAAGGAGCACATCCGGTCGGGACTTCAACAGAAGAGCCTATAGCCAGTTCAGTGGGTCCATGATGGCAGCAGAGATTGCAGTATTGGTGGCGCAATGTAAGGCTAAGCACTGATGAAAGTCTCTTCCTTCCACACATTAGCTGACTCCTTTAAAGATTATATTATCTTAAATTCACAATTTGAGATAATATAATGAAATTCAAATTTTAGCTGATTAGTAATTGCTCAATGTAGGGATTTGTATGACATTTGACTTATGGCTTCTATTGACTAACTTAGGCTACTTTCACACTCGCGTCATGGACGGATCCGTTCAGATAATACAACCGTCTGCATCCGTTCTGAGCGGATCTGTTTGTATTATCTTTAACATAGCCAAGACGTCTTGAACACCATTGAAAGTCAATGGAGGACGGATCCATTTTCTATTGTACCAGATTGTGTCAGAGAAAACGGATCTGTCCCCATTAACTTACATTGTGTGCTAGGACGGATCCGTTTGGCTCAGTTTCATCAGACGGACACCAAAACGCTGCAGGCAGCGTTTTGTTGTCCGCCTCCAGAGCGGAATGGAGACTGAACTGATGCATTTGGAGCGGATCCTTTTTCATTCAAACTGCATTAGAATGCAAACTGATTGGTTTTCGGCCGCTTGTGAGAGCCCTGAACGGATCTCACTAACGGAAAGCCAAAACGAGAGTGTGAAAGTAGCCTAAACTGAATAGTGACAGTAAGAAGAATGGAGCACCAAAGATTAATAAAGGATATACAAAAAGTGAAGAAGACAATAAAACATTTGTTTTAACCTCCATTTGTTATTCATTAATAAGACATACCCGCACTTAGCATAAAATACAGTATCACACTCTAAATAGAATTATAAGCGGCACCAGAGCTAGGAGTCACTTCCCTGCACACTGGATGCAGCGACGGCGGTTTCACGCAATATGCACTTCGTCAGGCTGCTACGACATGAAACCGCCGTCGCTCCATCCAGTGTGCAGGGAAGTGACTCCTAGCTACGGTGCCGCCTGTGTTTTGCTTTATGTGGCAATAAAGAAATATTTTATATCTTCACGATGGTGAGTGCCGCCCGCTTTCTTTCTACTAAGAAGAATAAAATATAGTATGTAACTGATAAGTGTCTCCAGCAGCTGACCCATGACGACCAATTACAGTTCTACTGTTATTTTAGCTTTAAGGATCTTGGTTGTATCTGGATCAATTGATGGGATGGAGTAGATGACAAGCTGATAAGACTGCAGGTCAACACTTGTCAAGTCAAGTTTTATTCATGCAAAGCAAACAACCATGCCTTGCCAGCTACACAATGTGCTCCAAGCCTCTTCCCCATGTCTGCAATTTGGACATATTAAAGTACAGATCTCCAAACAAAAAAAGGCTTGAGGAAATTAAAAGCTTTGCCTCTAAGGACAGCATTCGGGTGAATCCAGGACAGATCTGTAATATGAGCAGCCTCAAACACCCCAAACAAAGAGAAACTGAGGCAGAACAGTGGAGTTTAGATATGCAAATGTGAAACAAGTGTTTCAAAGAATATTAAACCCACATAGCTCAGAAAACCACTGTGTCAAACAGTCAATATTTTATTGAATAGACGTGTGAAAGTTAAAGAGGACCTGTCACCGCTCCTGACATGTCTGTTTTAATAGCTCCATGCATTCCTCGTGCAATAAAAATTCAGGAGCCTCTATTCTTATGTCTGTATGTTGTGCCGTTCCTTTATTATTTCTACTAGAAGTTATAATTGAATTGCTATTGGCCAGCAGTAAGGGTACAGAGGGGAGGTAACCAGTTGGGGGGGGGGGGGGGGGTGTACCTGCACAGACTCACTCTATCCAATCAGTGCTGCCATTTTCAGTCTGTGCAGGTACACCCCCCAACTGGTTACCTCCCCTCTGTACCTTTACTGAAGGCTAATGGCAATTATAACTTCTAGTTCAAATAATAAAGGAACGACACAACATACAGCCATAAGACTAGATGATCCAGAATTGTTATCACATGGGGAATGCAGGCATGTCAGGAGTGGTGAAAGGTCCTCTTTAAAGTACACCAACATTTTCAAGAATTTTTTTAAACTAATAAATAATTTTTGCAATATACTTTATGCGGGCTCTGACCTCACTCGGCTACGCTAAAGCCGGCCCTAGCAAGTCAGCAAAATTCTATGGCAGAGGTTTCAGTGGAGGGCACAGCAAGGCGAGCTCCTGCCAGTACAGCACTCACTGCAGCGCATATTGTACAAATGCAGATCCATACCCCACATACATGACTACGGTGTATAGATTCTGTACACGCTGCCGTGAAGAGCGCTTCAGAAAGTCCTCAACTTTGGGGACCAATACTGCTTGTAAAACAATAAACGTAAAAAAGAATGTTATAAAAATTACTAGGGTATTTGATATTTTCAAAAAATGTCTTTAAAGTTTAGGTATTTTTTTAAAAACATTTTTTGCAATTATATTGCGCTGACATATTCCGCAGCGCTTTACAGACATCAGGCTGTCCCCAGTGGCGCTCACAATCTAAGTTCCCTATCAGTGTGGGAGGAAACCGGAGAACCCAGAAGAAACCCACGCAAACACGAGGAGAACATACAAACTTCATGCAGATGTTGTCCTTGGTCAGATTCCAACCGAGGACCTCAGCGCTGGCAAGACACCAGTGCTAACCGCTGAGCCACTATGCACTTTAAACATGAATCAGAACATTCAAAATGTTAGCTGGCAGCACGGTCACTTCATAAAGAGTAACATCTCTTATCCATATGTCAAAATTGAGAAACAAGAAGTGTATTTCTAGTTGCAAGATTGTGACCAAAAAGTCTTCTCTGTTTTAAAGAGAACCTGTCACCTCTCCAAACATGTCGGTTTAGCAACGACCCATATAAGAACAATTCTGGAGCATCTTTTTATGTAACTATGTTATGCAATTCCTCTATTATTCCTACTAGAAGTGTGTGAATGAATTGCCAGCAATAAAGGTCCATCTGGGTGTTACCAAACAGAGGCGTGTCCTGCACTGGCAATACTGATTGGATAGTGCCAGGCTCTGCAGGGACACACCCTCAACTGGTAACCACTTGGACCTCTATTACAGACTGCTGCCAGTTCAATCATAAACATCTTTTAGGAATAATAGAGGAATGGCACAATAAGAAAAGATGTTCCAGTATTATTACATGGGGAATGCAGCAGTTACTGAAACGGCTTTGTTCTTTAAATGAAGACCTGCAACAACCTGTGAGTATTGCCATTACCCCCTTATACTATTCCAAGTAAAAAGAGGGGCAAGCACGAAAAGGAGAGAGGAGAGAACAGGGCAGGAACCAGCCTGGACATACTTTGAGACGCAGCCTTTGTGACCAGGGACTTGTACAAGCTTGTGGTTGCTGCCACATATTACCTGCCCCTAGTCACAGAAGGAAGAGCTGCTCTGGAGCACAAACTGCTGCTTTAACAAGTGGAATATTGTGACCATACGGTGCGGTCATGATGCAGTTAGGAACCTCAGCATCTCATTCCTCAATAGAAGTCAATGGGGAATAGGATTCTGAGACATAACTGGTACTTTCCAAGTTGCGATGATTGCAACGGTTGAACGTGCAGTCGATCGTACATAAAACACGCCCACCCGCTTGCGGATGCTGACCACATTGGCTACACAGTTGATCAGCTGCTTGCAGTATATACTTAACGTATTTTACTACATGTATCACTATTGGACGTTAATCAGAATTATAAAGAACCATGAAAATTCACAACAGTCCATAAACGATTACAGACAAAATATGCACCCCAGAAGACGTACATGCGGTGAGCGCACGAGTCCCCTAACTGCAGCATGTCCGTGACACAAACGCACCGCGTAGTCGTATCCTAAGGGAATAGAACATTCCAAGACTGCATGTCATTTTTAGCATTTAGGGGAGATGCACTTTAGTCCCCTTTGCTGTCAGTTACTTTAAGCAATACCATTAACCACAGAGTTAAAACACTTCTAGGAGTTTGCGTCTGCTAAAGACAATTAGATTTACTTACCTCTTACAGGAAAATATTATATAACAAGATAAAAGTTTATGTTAAAGGAATACAAAAGACAATTTATAACCTAATAAAGGGAAATTGAGTGTTACTAGAAACCTGTTGTCATCTCCACCCACACAGCATAGAGGAAGAACATGAAGTATTCTCAAACTAAAAATTGAAATTCTTCATCAGCCGTTTGGAAAGTGAACATAAAGATCCCAATTAACTACAAAAAAGCCAAAAAGTTCAGACAAATCGCCATGACCCTACAAGGGTAACAAGTCATTCGACTCCTGGCACCCCCTCCAATCAGCTGTTTGAAGGGGTTGCTTCCACTTCAAAATTACCCACACATATAGAGGCGAAGCAGTAAATGGGATAAGCAGTTGTTATCACACTGTGCCGCCACGGCAATTGAGACTGTGCACAGTTAATGTGGAAGCAAAAGCAGTGCTTACACCAGGATCGCTACCCCTTCAAACAGCTGATCAGCAGGGGTGCCAGGAGATGGACATCAATGATCTATTCTAAAGATAAATCATCAATATCTTTGAACGGCACAACACCTTTAAAGGGGTTATCCCACGAGTAATGTAAAAAATGACATCAAATCAGACATCATATAGTACATGACAATCTCTTTCTAACCAAGCTAGAACACCAGCCCTGTACCTCACATGGATCCAGAGATCTCCACATTCATTGCTCTGCTAGATTTATATAAAGCTGGCAGCTCAAGGGGAGTGTCTTTTCTGCTGTAGCTCAGGAGGTGTGTCTGTGCTCTCCCTATCACAGCTCAGGAAGCAGTTGAAACGATGAAACTGAGCATGTGCGACCATCTCAGTGAGCAGGACAAAGAAATAAACAGCAAATGGCGCTATACAGATACATTTTATTGATTAACTCAGTGGCTATGCAAAATATTTAATTACATGCAATTACAAAAGTATTCAGATCCAGGTGCTGGTTTGAAAACTGTAGAATACTTTTTGTGGGACAACCCCTTTAACCCCTTCCCGACACATGACGTAATAGTACGTCAAGGCGGCAGGTGACTTGCCGCATTTTGCCATACTATTACGTCATGGTGATCGGGAGGGCACCGGATCGATGTGCACCCAGTCACTGCAGGGGCCTGGCAGTCCCTAATAGCCGGGCCCCTGCTGTATCCCTCGATGCCAGTGGATTAACCCCTTTTATGCTGTGGTCAGTGCTGACCGCAGCATATAAAGTATTTGCGGCAGATGAGGGAGCCCATCATGTCCCCGATGGGTGAGAAGGCAGCCCGATGCCTTGCAGAGGCTTCCCAAGGCCTTGCAAGGCATCGGGACCTGCCTTCTACAGGGGCCGAGGAGATCCAGCCCCAGGCTGGGTCTCCTAGGCATCCTGTTAGTGTATTACTCAGTGTAATACACTAACAGGCAATGTATTACAATACAGATGTATTGTAAAGCATTACAGAGGGGATCAGACCCCCCAAAATTGAAGTCCTATAGTGGTACAGAAATAACGTTTAAAAAAAAATATTTAAAAAAATAAAAAGTAGTTTTAATTAAAAAGATAAACACTGTAAAAAAAATGCCATTTTTGTCACCTTACATCACAAAAAGTGCAACACCAAGCGTTCAAAATGGCGTATACCCCCCAAAATGGTACCAATAAAAGGGTTACCTCATCCTGCAAAAAAACTATGATTCTCAGACTACGAAGACACTAAAATCAGATTTTTTTTTTGTTTCAAAAATGCTATTATTGTGTAAAACGTAAAAAAATAAGAAAAAAGTATACATATTAGGTATTGCCACGTACATAACAACCAGCTCTATAAAATATCACATGACATAACCCCTCAGGTGAACACCGTAAAAAAAAAAAAAAAAAAAATAAAAACAGTGTCAAAAAAGCAATTTTTGTCACTACAGGAGTTAAAATACCACTTTCTGACAGACGCTTCCGTTTAAGGCCACCTGCACACAGGTACAGGTTTCCAAACAGGAATATATACATTCACTGTGATACAGAAACAACTCACCCAATAACCCAGGATAGAAAAAAAGTCTACATTAGTTTTCCTGGCTTCAGTGGTGACTTGTGCCCAATGTCACAGCTGAGGCCAGTCATTGGTTGCAGCAGTGGACGTGACCCTAACCATGCAGGAACTTTACATGCAGGAACTAGAAGTTCAGTAGGAACCAAGGAACTGAGTAGCCAGAACTGAGTGGCGGGGAGCAGGCAAGTATAGTTCCCTTCATAGTTCCTGCTGAGAAGGGGGAATTAAAAAAAAAACTTGAGCAACCCCTTTAAAAGCTATATGCATTATACTGCAGCTCATTTATTTTTAGTTATGAGCTAGTTTTATAGGATAATGTTTCAGTTGGGAGGAATCTGAAACCTAGAGTAGACCAATGGTGATCGCTGTGCTCTATTGTAACCTGTCAGGCTGTGAGGAGTACATTCATACGCACTAATTAAGCTCTTCCATATAGGTAGAAGGCCTCATAGACCTAGTGAATGAAAATCAAATTAAGTGAGATTGTTAGACAGAAGAACGTTAATTCCTTTTGATTTAATTCCACCCATCAATAAGTATAAAAACCTGAGGGTATATAGAAAATGACCCTTGTTAAACTGCCATGAAATGTTGCCAATTGGAGCCTTTGGGCAAAAAAGGGAACGAGTCATTTAAAACTGAGACTGACAGTCGAGTAAGCAGTACACGGAAACAACCATCCATACAAACACTTAATGCAGCGCCATCATCAACAATCAGTAGGTTTTGGGGACAAAGGAATGCATAACGGTCTTGAAGTTCCCACTTCTCAGTCCACCTACCTCTCGTCTAACAATTCAATGTAGGCTAATGGAGACTTGAAATCAATGGGAGCTGTGCTCTTTTAAATTCTAATTAGCCTCTTAACTAACCAGTTAGAATTTTTATGAGCTGGGTGAATTACAGGTATTAATGACTCCCCAGATCTCAGAGAGCTGAAAGGACTCGGAATCCAATGTGTCTTTTACTGACAACTCAAGCAGACAGACCGTAATGGGATGGCAAAGACGTGCAGCAAATGGCCAGGAATGGTGCCCTTCTCCTCACTTATGCTAGTTACATTAACAATATATATTTATGGGGGGTTAATAGACCTTCCAATAAATTTTTAGTAGATGACAATTAAACATTTGTAATGCGCTTTTCTCCCAGGATTAGTGGTGTGCCTGGGGCTACTCCCGGCAAAGTCAGTGGCTGTCGTATAGGTGGTCAACCACAACACACACTAGGGTCAATTTCGTAGGAAGTCAATTTGTCTAGTTGTACAGTTTTGGAGTGTAGGAGGAAACTAGGGATGAGCGAATCGACTTTGGATGAAACAGTGCTCAGAGTCGGAGTTATTACTTTGCGAACTCTCGCATAATAACTTCATAAATTAATTTCTACTGTAAAAAAAAACACTTCCCGAACTCGGATTCGGTTCCAAGGTACCACTTGGAACCAAACCAGAGTTCGGGAAATGTTTTTTTTACAGTAGCAATTAACTTATGAAATTACGCGAAGTAATAACTTCGGCTCATCTTAGTCAATACATTCTAATACTGTACGGAGCGCTCGCTCCGTACAGTATTCAAACGAAGTATTATGCAAATAGACTTCGGATGTTTCATCTGAAGTCGATTTGTTCATCCCTAGTGGAAACCCACGCAAACAAGGAGAACATACAATCTCCATGCAGATGTTGTTCCTGGTCGGATTCGAAGCCAACACCCCAGCTCTGCAAGACACCAGTGCTAACCACTTAATCTATCTGATACTCTTTTTACGTAAAGAGGTTGTGTCAGGAAACATATTCATTTTTCAAACCAGTACCTGGATCAGAATAATTTTGTAATTGCATGCTATTAAAAATTTTGCATAGTAAAAGTATAGAGTTATTCAATAAAATGTATCTGTATAGCGCCACCTGCTGTTTGTGGTTTTCCTTATTTCATATCTGTCTCACTGAGCTGGTCAAACGCGCTCAGTTTAAATCTTAAACTCCCACCAGCCATATGTTCTGTTAAAAAATGTGGCGGTTACAAGGAGAGAGCTTCAGAAGAAAAGACACTCCCCTTGAGTAGGGATGAGCGAACTTGTGTTTTCAAGTTCGGCATACAAGGTTTGGGCTATATAAGAATTCCGTTATGGATTCTGCTACCACGGACCATAAGCTATACTGGAACCAAAACAGAATTCTTAAATAACCCCAACCTTGTATGCCGAACTTGAAAACACAAGTTCGCTCATCCCTACCCTTGAGCTGTCAGCTTGATATAAATCTAGCAGCGTAATGAATGTGGAGATCTCTGGATCCATTTGAGGTGCAGGGCTGGTTCTAGTTTTGTTAGAAAGATATTGTCATGTACTATATGTCTGATTTTCATTTTTTACGTCAATCTTGGAATTACCTAAGGGGTAATAGACAAAACACAATGAAACAATTAGATCTGTTGAAAAAGGGATATCTATTTCACAATTCTCCCTTTAAAGATATGACCTCCTTATCCATTTTCTCTTGCAATAGATTACGTGCAACACGTCTGCCAGAAAAGCATCAGTCTACTTTTCAGACGCCCCACAGATCTGTAGAAAGTGACCTGCTGCAATGAATAAAACACACTGCAAAGAGCATCAATTAAACTTATACCGTATGCTCCTTCACACAAAGGACCATATCGTGAACTTTTATACTTCTTCACAACAATATTTTGGACTATATATTGATCAAATATCAATGGTCACCTAGGAATAATTCTGGAGACACAAATTGCAATGTAGTCACTGAAAAAATAAAATAAAAAATACCCTACAATAAAACGTGTCAAAGATGAATGTTAAAAGCTATGTGCAAAGTAATTACATGATTCATTAAATAAATGAGAAGCAATGCCACAAATGTCCGATAGGTCGCTCACCCCCACCAAACAGGTCAATGCAGGTGCCCTGACCCATGTTCTTCAAACCAAGGTGGGCTGCTGCTCAGTAACTCATTGACTTCAATGGAGAGAGACATACATTTGCATGGCCACCTCAGCATCTTCATGTAAGTGGCTGCATAGGCTTGAAAAACAACAGTCTGGCTCGGGACCCTTGTCCTTCAAATGGGTGAGGGTCTAGTGGGGGGACCAAGACATAGGGACTGGAAACAGAAGAGGTGAAAAAGATAGGAGGAAAAGAGTTATAGAAGTTTTCAAGCCACATACATTTTTTTGGGTGAGTGTGATCTTCTTTAAAAGAGGACCTTTCACCTGAAAATGAAAGTTAAACTAAAGATATAGCCTTACTTACATGCCCCCGGTATTGCTTATTCAGTCATTCATTTTTCAAATCAGTGGCCCGGAGGGCAGCGTGGACAAACGGGGGCACTGATTGAAAAATGAATGACTGAATAAGCAATACCGGGGGCATGTAAGTAAGGCTATATCTCTAGTTTAACTTTCATTTTCAGGGGAAAGGTCCTCTTTAAATGTAATTCTGAGTAAAAGAAGAGCCGCCTAGCATGAATGTTTCTGGAGGCTGTGATGAGAAATGATACCTAGATCAGGGATGGCCAACCTGTGGCTCTCCAGGTATTGTAAAACTACAATTCCCACCATGCCCTGCTGTAGGCTGATAGCTGCAGGCAGTCTGGACATGCTGACACTTGTAGTTTTGCAACAGCTGGAGAGCCGCAGGTTGGCTGTCCCTGACCGAGATGGACTAGTAGAGGCTACAAAAAAGCTACAGCCTTTAATATGGGGTTGTTCGGTGGCAGAGTTCTAGAAACCAGGGTTTCTCAGATGATAAAGTCTTCACCTCAAGGTCGAGTGAACATGGAGCTATGGTTTGTACACTGGCTGGGGAGGGGGGGGGGTGGTCACTATCCATTACTGTCAACTGTAGATACCAAATTAGAGATCTTTTTTTTTTCACTCAGAACAATAACAATATCATACGACAGACAAGGGAACATACTGTATGTGTAAGGATTATATCACAAGGGATTCATTTGGTATGGTTTATGGGTTCCTGTGAACTCCTAGGCTTCACATTATATTTAATCTCTTTCTTATATGTAGCATAACATACTTTATGTATAAATCATATTACCTGCAACACTACGGAAACATTCGGATGACGAGTTAACTAGGACTGAGAACCTTCATGAAGGCACCTATCAACCACCAGACAACAGAATCAGCAGTGTCAAGTATCTGATCTTGGTGCGCCACATAAAAAAACTCTCAGACAGCTTGTCCAGGTGCCAAGACATAAAAATACTTCTGCTGCCAAATTCCTAAGAGACGCAAGACACAGGATCGCTTTTAAATCTATAATCCAATGCCAGCATTAGTCACCACAAGTGTTTTCCAAGTAAATGAGCAGCCAAGGTTGCTGTTATGGTAACTAACAGGAGCCACCTCACTTCCTTCATATGAAATAATATACCCAATGGTAGAAAAACACCGTAGAGTGAAAGCAGGAGCACAACCAGATGTAATAGAAATGCCAATAATAAAACACAAGCGGCAGAAGCTCAATAAATATCTACCAGTATGTCAGTGCATTGGTGGTAGGAATAAAGATTTGTGGAGAAAAGGAAAATAGTAGTAAGGTGAGTAACTACTTTACCCTCCAGAATTCCAGAGGCAACAGTTTATTCTTTTTTTTTTTTCTGGAAAACATAACAGCAAGTCAGAATGAATAACATACCTATGCTAGCTGCAGAATTAGAATCCCAGTTAAAGGGGAACTCCCACCCAGAAGTGTACTTCAGATCTTCCGTAAACCATCTTTATACATTCTTTGGGGGAGATTTATTAAGACTGTCTATGAAAAACTGTTGATCCACTGGCAGCCAGGCCCCCTCCTGCTAAACCCTACCCAATGTCTCTATTATTTTTAAAGCAATGAGAAAAATGTGGCATACAGCCATTAATAAATGTGCCCCTTTGTGTTTGTTCCTCTAACAGAGGCTGTCACACAAACAATATTCTACATTTTTAAAACCAGCACCTGGATGTGAACACTCCTGTAATGGCACGCAATCAAAATTTTAGTATAGCCAGTGAGCTATTCAACAAAATGTACCTGCACAGCCCCATCCGCTGGCAGCTTTCTCCCCGCCTCCCCGTCCACCACACTGGGAGGTGGGCGCACATGCCTAGTTCCCTCTCTCAACTACCACCAGCGACACATACTGTTAGAAGCTGGAACAGCCAGAGAGAGAGAAATAGCCACAGAAGAAAGGGCATGTCCCCAAGAAAGGACACATCCCTTGAGCTGCCGACCTGAAATAAATCCAGTAGAGCAACTGGAGCAATGAACAGGGAGCTGTCTGGATCCATGTGAGGTGCAGGCTGGCTCAAGCCCCCCTAGCAAGCACTTGTCATTGTACTATACGATGTCTCACCCTCACTCTTTGCATTGATCATGGGATAATCCTTTTTTTTTTTTTTTTTTTTTTTTTTTTTACCAATTTATTCTTGAAACTTCTACAAATTCCCAGTTCAAAAAAATGTAGGACTCTAAGGCCCCTTGCAGACTAGCGTTCCTCCTGCGAGTCCGCATTGCAGCACCCGGCCTGACCTCCCACCACTGACAGGATTCACATAGCATTATATTGATTTATGATGCTATGTAACCCTTAGGCCCCTTTCACACGAGCGTGCCCGGATAAGGTCCAGATGCGTTGCGGCAAACCCGCGCAAGTAGGTACCCAATTGCAGTCAGTTTTGACTGCGATTGCGTTCCGTTGTTCAGTTTTTATCGCGCGGGTGCAATGTGTTTTGCATGCACGTGATAAACTAAATGTGGTACCTAGACCCGAACTTCTTCACAGAAGTTCAGGTTTGGGTTCAAGGTTGTGTAGATTGATATTATTTTCCCTTATAACCATGTTATAAGGGGAAATAATACATTCTGAATACAGAATGCATAGTACAATAGGGCTGGAGGAGTTAAATAAAATAAAAAATAATTTAACTCCCCTTAATCCACTTGTTCGCGCAGCCGGCATCTCTTCTGTCGTCTTCTTTGAGGAATAGGACCTTTGATGACGTCACTGCGCTCATCACATGGTCCATCACATGATCTTTTACCGTGGTGATGGATCATGTGACTGACCGTGTGATGAGCGTAGTGATGTCATCAAAAGGTCCTATTCCTCAAAGAAGAAGACAGAAGAGATGCCGGCTGCGCGAACAAGTGGATTAAGGCGAGTTAAATTTTTCTTATTTTTTTTTAACCCCTCCAGCCCTATTTTACTATGCATTCTGTATTAAGAATGCTATTATTTTCCATTATAACCATGTTATAAGGGAAAATAATAAAGATCGGGTCCCCATCCCGATCATCTCCTAGCAACTGTGCGTGAAAATTGCACCGCATCCGCACTTGATTGCGGATGCTTGCGATTTTCACGCAGCCCCATTCACTTCTATGGGGCCTGTGTTGCGTGAAAAACGCAGAATATAGAACACCATGGTAAAAGATCATGTGACGTACCATGTGATGACCGGAGTGACGTCATCACAGGTCCTTCAACAAAGGAGACACAAGGAGATGCCGGGCTACGCGAGCAAGTGGATTAAGGTGAGTTAAATGATATTTATTTTATTTTTTTAACCCCTCCAGTGCTATTTTACTTTGCATTCTGTATTCAGAATGCTATTATTTTCCCTTATAACCATGTTATAAAGGGAAAATAATACAATCCACAGAACACCGATCCCAAGCCCGAACTTCTGTGAAGAAGTTCGGGTTTGGGTACCAAACACGCACGATTTTTCTCACGCGAGTGCAAAACGCATTACAATGTTTTGCACTCGTGCGGAAAAATCGCGGGTGTTCCCGCAACGCACCCGCACATTTTTCCGCAACGCCCGTGTGAAAGAGGCCTTAAACGTTTGGTAAAATCAAATAGAAGAAAAACAACAGTAGAACTCAGGGCTATGTTTAATAGTGAAAGTAAGAGCATTTCCACACGCACAATGCGAAGGGAACTCAAGGGATTGGGACGGAATAGCTGTGTAGCCGTAAGAAAACCACTAATCAGTGAGGCAAACCAGAAAAAAAGGCTTCAATTTGCTAGGGAGCATAAAGATTGGACTCCTCCAAAAACTCCATGTGAACCTACCCTTAGACAGTGTTCATAAATCAGACCCATCAACAAGTCTATCAGAAAACACACATATTCAAGTGGAAAGATTTTTTTCCAAGGAGAAAACCGTTCACATGGTTGCAGGTACTGTGCAGTATACACTCGCTTTAACACCCAACTCAGATTCAGGTAGAAATTGATATATGCCGGGCCAATTTCAGGCAAGGAGAAACATTCTAAGACTTTTATCAAGAGAAATCTTTACTCAGATCTGTGAACAGGGGCAGATTGACCACAGACCCTACAGGGAAATTTCCCAGTGGGCTGATACCCACAGGGTCACTCAAGTCCTCATGATGGCCGCAGGCCAGGTACATAATGACCTGATGCTCAACGGCCGGAGGTCCCTCCTGAACTCAACTGTATTACTGTCCTCATGATGGTGATACAGTTGAATACTGTGGAGAGGGTGGCAGTATTTTGTGCTGTCCTGTGGTATTTGGTTCAGCTGGGGCAGTATTCTGCGCTGCACTACAGTATTGCAGGCCCCGCCTACTTCGGTTGTTCCTGCCTACTTGCTTTGGCTCATCTTCTATCAGTTTGAACCCACCTACAACATGGGGCCACTTTTAGTTTATTTTTTCCAATCCGCCCCTGTCTGTGAAGATGGGAGAGGTAGTCTTAGGCCTCTTGCACACAAACATTGTGCATCGGGGACTACAATTTGCGGCAACGGCCGTGCGGCGGCCGGGACAGATCGAGACCCATTCAACTTGAATGGGTCCGTGATCCGTCCGCACCGCAAAAAAATAGAACAAGTTCTATTTTTTAGCGGTGTGGAGACACGTAACAGAAACACCACAAAAGCACTCCGTAGTGCTTCCGTGGGGTTCCGATCCGTGCTTCTGTTCCGCATCTCCGTGATTGTGGACCCATTCAAGTAAATGGGTCCCCATCCGTGATGCGGGCCGCAATATGGCCGCGGGCAGACAACATTCGTGTGCAAGAGGCCTTACAACTTCTCAGCTTCCTGCCCCTAACAATTGAGGCAACATTTGTAAAACGCGATGTTAGCATTTGGCCCACGATTTAGGGCCAATTATCAGGAATATGACAACTGGCCAGTATAATAGAGCAGCCAAACAGCCAATGAATGAACAGATGCTGAAAGATGCCCAGTTATCGGCAGCACGTCTCCTTGTGTGATCATCCAAAGAGCGAGGGGGTAACGACTGTGGTAGCAATCATTCCTCCCTCATTCAAAGTTTGCAATGGCCTGTGTAATCAGGGAGGTGGAACTGAGCACCGATAGATGATTATCATCCACTGGCACTTGCAATGCCTGAGGATTGGGCAGCGTAACGCCACCCTTAGAGCCTGCCACCTTCACAACTTCTTATAGCCAGTCCACAATCCAAAGAGACCTGTTCCCACTCGCCCTCCAATTTATTTTCATGAAAACTTTTAAGTGACCTTATATAGGATTGTGGTGGATAGTACACTGTATACTGTATTGTACAATGCTCCCATTGTCTTTTCCACATGCTGATTTTCTATTTGGAGATTTAACACAACTGTATATTTTCACACTTTCATAGTTGTTTTCCCATATTGAGATCCAGCAGAGGATCTCAATACTGATAAAACACGGTTCTGTTTAGTCCTCATGCATTCTGAATGGAAAGAGATCCGTTCAGGATGCATCAGGATGTCTTCCGTCCCGGCAGCAGTCTGTTTTGTGACCGGACACAAAACCGCTGCAAACTGCGGTTTTGTGTCTGGTCATAAAAACAGAAAAGAAAACGGATCCGGCACTGAAAACAATGTAATCAATGGTGACGGATCCGTTTAAAAAAAAAGCCTAAATAAAAACGGATCCATCACCCATTGACTTTCAATGTATTTAGTGAAGGATCTTTTTTTTTTTCTGTCTTGAATTCACACAACCGCATCCTGATGTGCAAAATCAAAACGGATCTGTTTAATTCTAGTTTTGAGATCCTTCGCCGGATCACAATACCGGAATTAACAAACCAAGTGTAAAAGTAGCCTTATCCTTACTATTCGTCAGTGATGGCGCCGTCCCCATCACCTTAATTTGTTATTACTTCTCAGTCCCAATCTTTCTAATTCCTTGCATTATTTGCTAAATTTCTCCCTTTTTTTTTTACTTAAATTGAAACATTTTTAAATTGTAGCAGCAAAAACATTCACACCAAAAACCTCAATGTGAGACTTTTTAAGTTAAAATACATACAGTAAGATCTCAGCGCTGAATAGAACTAGCTTATCGCTTGATAAATGTGCCACGGCTTCTCCCCCAGGCTTATTCCTTGTGCAACAGGGAAATTAGAAAAATGATTTGTAAAGCAATAAAACAGAGCAGTCAATCCCATCATTAATGTCACCCCTGTGCCGGAGAGGGGAAAGACCATTTACATTCAAAAATATTGTCCTTTACTTTATAGCATAAAAACGCATTATTTGTTTTATCCCATCTTCATTCACCAAAGATCTACATGGAAGGAGCCAAAATCGCTATTAATGTAAAGCCGAGTCCTTGTCCTCTTTACATTCAGAGACCTCAAGTAACACCATTGGGGCGATTTTAAATTTTGCACTGACTTCTGGCATAAAAACATTTGTAATAGTTTTTTATTAAAACTTTGCTTGAATCATTGTATTTTTCGTCTGCCACCTCATGTAGGAGCTCGGAGGCTACAGGTAACCTTTAGTTCTGGATTAAATTTGGGTCAAATGGAAATCAATACTTTCAAAATTTGCTATATGCCGAAATACAAATCTGAAAGTAGAATTCTTGCACAGCTTTTCTCAGTTTTGATCCCTCTGTTTTTTTGTTTCCTCTATCTCTCCTTTAAGAAGGATGGGGTGGTGGGTTCTGATTTACTAAATATATTACTGTTGTCCACATACTTAAAAAAATATATACAGAGTATATACATTTTTAATCTTTTTGTCTTCTGCAGCCGGTATGTATTCTACATTGCAAACTGCTCAGTCCCATTCAGTGAAAAAATCCATCATATAAGCCCTATGAAGGCTCAGTCTCCAGTCCCTCTCTCGGCTTCCTGAACGTACATATAGCTTTTGATTTATGTGCATTTGGTTGTACTGATATCAGCTTAGATTTGTGAGCAGGAGAGCAGAGAGAGGAGCTACAGACCGAGATGTCAGAAAGCTTGTCACATGGATTTCACACTGAACAAAACTGAGCAGTCTGCCATGTAGGAGAATACATGCAGGCTCCACAAGACAAATGGAGCAAAATTTGACATAAAAAATGTTTTTATAGCATAATACAGCAAATGCCATACACAAAACAATTAACGGAAAAGGTGTCTAGTCTTTAATAAAATGGCAACTGATCCAGCTGCATGCCAGTAAGATATATTTTCTGAGATTTTTTTTTTTTTTTACTAAGGACTTAACCTCTGGAACAGCTGATCGGCAGAGAACCTGGGTGTCGGACTCCCACCAGATACGCATGACCCATCGCTGAAACCCTTTTAAACACAATAAGGTAACATGATTTTGAACAAGCATGCATGGATCTCAAACAGGTGAGCGGGCTAGTGTAGGCTGCTTTTTGGGATGCTTTACCCAACCCACTTTTCCTAATACAAAATAAAAATTTCAAAAGCGTCAGCAAGACAACCTATTTTCTTAATTATCTGGCTATCAATCTGGGTCTGAATTATATAAACCCTGATGAACATCTGATTGAAGAGGTTGCAGCTGGCAATGTTCAAAAATGAAATACATCAGGTCAACTGCGCCAAAAAGAAAGATACGCTCTGTGTTAACGGCTCTCTGTCCTGGTTAATAAAGGGTGGCATCCACTTGTGGCTTCTGGTCGATTCCCATCTGCAAGTGGACAGGGTATGTCATAGAGAGAACAACCCCTTTAATTCAACCATATAAAAATGGTAATACAATCTTGGTAGGGTGTCACTGATAAGACTACCGGGGACGAGGAGCTTTTTGTAAAACCCTTTGTTAGTTTAGGAGGATGTTAGTAATACCCAAAACAGACCTCAGGCAATAGCAATCGTAACTATGCATTAGCCATTCATATGTTTCAGATTTAACACAATTCTCACAAGGTTTTTCTTTTTTTTTAAGGTGGAATAGGAGCTGATACTAAAGTATAAAACTTTCCGCGCTCTTTCAAATTATTACAGAGCCCATTTATGTATCCCCTACTTAGAGACGTTTCTCAATGTTAAAGGGGTTGTCCAGGATTAGAAAAACATTGCTGCTTTCTTCCAAAAACAGCCCTGTCCATGTGTTGTCTGTGGTACTGCATCTTGGCTCCACTGAAGTCAATGGGGCAGAGCAGCGATACCACACACAGCCTGTGGACAAGGGTGGAGCTCTTTTAGGAATAAAGCAGCATTTTCTTTTTCTAACGATGGCCAACATATTAAGGGTTCAATCACATGACCGTATGAACGGCTGGGACGCGCTCATTTCAATGGGGCTGCAAAAGATGCGGACAACACTGTGTGCTGTCTGCTCATAAGGCAACATTTTTTTGCGGATCCATTGTAACAGTGCCTAAAACGGACAAACATAGGACATGGTGTATTTTTTTTTGCGGGGCTACGGAACGGACATACCGATGTGGACAGCACACGGTGTGCTGTCCACATTTTTGGCAGACCCATTGAAATGAATGGGTCCGCATCCTATCCGCAAAAAAAAAAAAAAAAACGGAATGGACACGGAAGCAAACAAGGTTCGTGTGCATGTAGCCTAAAGAGAATGAATAAAGCACTCCTAATTTGGCTTCAAAAACTGCCCCCCCCCAAAAAAAAAAAAAGTCCAAAGCGTGCACGTGTGGAGGCAGCCTTACGAGTCCAGAGTTAATGAAATTAATGAGACACAGGCTTCTTAGCTACTGAAGAGGCTAATAAAGTCAATGTAGCACTGGCCCCTGGAGCTCCGCAGGGTTTAATAGCACACAGGCACAGGCTGGTGCACACTGAACAATTACATAATGGCACAGGCTCAGCACACAGACGGTCGGGTGTCTGCTCGGAGAACAGATATTAGCTTTTTAAGTCAAGTCCAAAAATCAATTCAGCAACAATAGATGTCGAATTAAAGACACAGTGAGAGGCACGGATTGCTCCTAATTGTACAAAGATAGCAGCGCTAATTATAAGACTCTGCCGGCCGATCCTCGAGACATGCGCGGCATTGTCAAGTTTCCAACTAACTGTGCACTTTTTATATTACATGATAAAATTAATTTTTGCTTCAGAAGCTAAAAAGTTGACGTGAAAACTAGAAACTGAATCGCAGCTAAGAAAATAAAAAACAACCCCACAAAGCACGGAAATGAAAACGTACTCCAGCACGGCTCAGGTTCAACCGTGGAAAATGAAGGGAGAAATGGTGGGAAAAAAACAAAGCTGAATCGTAATCGATGGGGATGTTCAAGATTTGTATGTTATGGTCCCATGGATAAATACACTTTTTTTTACAAAACCTTACAGTAGCTCACAGGGACGCATTTTCTAATATCTGCTGCAACAAATTACGCAACTGTGGATGTAAGGTTGCGATGGCCTGTAGCACCAAGATAATACAAAGTTACACAACGGACACAACAGTTCTGCATCTCGGTTTTCTAGAAAATATTCTTCAAAGAGGACCTTTCCCCTCTCCTGATGTCTGTTTTAGCAACTATTCACATCCCCTTGTAATAAGATGGAGTATCCATGACTATGATGTGCCAGTCCTTTATTATGAAGTTATGAACTGAATTACTAGCAGTTTGCAATGAAGGTCCAGTCGGGTGCTACCAGTTAGGGGTGTGTCCATGCACAGTCTGATACTATCCAATCAGTGCTGCCAGTGTCAGACTATACTTTGGACACACCGTCAGCTAGTAAGGGTACTTTCACACTAGCGTTTTTGTTTTCCGGTATCGAGTTCCGTCCTAGGGGCTCAATACCGGGAAAAAACTGATCAGTTTTATCCTAATGCATTCTGAATGGAGAGCATTCCGTTCAGGATGCATCAGTTCAGTTCCTCTTGCGTTTTTTGGCCGGAGAAAATACCACAGCATGCTGCAGTTTTCTCTCCGGCCCAAAATCCTGAACACTTGCAGGAATGTCGGATCCGGCATTAATTTCCATTGAAATGCATTAGCCCCAAGTGTTCCTGCAAAACATTTCAGTTCTTTCCATCTGCGCATGCGCAGACCAATAAATATGTGAAAAAAATAAATACCGGATCCGTTTTTCCGGATGAAAACCGGAAAGACTGATCCAGTATTGCAATGCATTTGTGAGACGGATCCGTATCCGAAACAGTCTCACAAATGCATCCGTTTGCATCCAGATTGCCGGACGGCGACAGAACTGTCTGCTGGAATCCTCTGCCGCAAGTGTGAAAGTACCCTAACACCCATCTGGACCTTTTTTGCAAGCTGCAAGCAATTCATTTATAACTTACATTCTAGCAGGAATAATAAAGGAATGGCACAACAAAAATTCTTAAAGGGGTTGTCTCCCTTCAGCAAAGAGCATTTATCATGTAGAGAAAGTTAATACAAGACACTTACTAATGTATTGTGATTCTCCATATTGCCTCCTTTGCTGGTTGGATTAATTTTTCCATCACATTATACACTGCTCGTTTCCATGGTTATGACCACCCTGCAATTGAGCAGCAGTGGCCGTGCTTGCACACTATAGGAAAAAGCACCAGCTTATGTGCGCTCCCACAGTCCTGGCCACCAGGTTTGTGCAACCACGGCCACCACTGCTGAATTGCAGGGTGGTCATAACCATGGAAACAAGCAGTGTATAATGTGGTGTAAAAATAAGGATGATGGGTACTCTTTAAACCTCAGTCAAAAAACCTTAAAGGGGTTTTGCCATCTCAGATAATGGGGGCATATCACTAGGATATCACTAGGATATGCCCCCATTGTCTGACAGGTGCGGGTCCCACCTCTGGGACCCGCATGTACAAGAACAGAGCGAGGAAATGAACGGAGGGCGCACTGCGCATGCGCAGACGTCCTCTATTCATTACTATGGGTCCTCCGAAAATAGCCGAGCGCTAACTCTTCTATTTCCGTCTGCCCCATAGAAATGAATTGGAGCAGGGGCCGCGCTCCCATTCACTTCTATGGGAGCAGCACTTGGTGGTGGACGGACCCCGGAAAATCCGGGGTCCTCCTGCCACAGCTCTCCCCGCTCTGTTCTTGTTGTAGGTGCAGGTCTCAGAGGTGGAACCCGAACCTATCAGACAATGGGGGCATATTCTAGCGATATTCCCCCATTGTATGTGATGGGAATACCCCTTTAAAGGGGTTATCCAAGACTAAGTAATGTTCCCCATATGCCGTGCCCCTCACACTGAATACACTTAACCTGGCTCCCCGCACCGCCGCTGCTGCTGCATCTCCACGTGCGCTGATGAACATCCGGTTTCGGGTGGGGGAGCAGCCAATGGCAGACAGGGGCGAGCCTCCCTAGAATCGCAGGTGACGCTAGGAAGGCTCGTCCCTGCCTGCCATTGGCTGCTCCCTCCCCCCATGACACCGAACGTTTTTATCTGCGCACGTAGAGAAGCAGCAGTGCGATGCGGGGACCAGGAGCAGCACAGGGAGTGGGGAGCCAGGTAAGTGTATTTAGTGTGGGGGGCCCAGCATATGGGGCACATTTTTTTTGTCTCGGATAACCGCTTTAAGGGTATATTTAGACAGTTGAATCACTTTATTTTGGCCATATCTATGTTCAGCCAATAAGGAGCATTTACAGCAGTGATAATAGCAGCCACATTATATAGAAAGCACTAAATAACACTGCCATCTCTTTATCCCCGGTTATCCATATTGCCATGTCTGTTTTTTTAGGGTTCCTATGCTTAGTTTTGGCATTCCAAAGTTTTTTTTGTTTTTTTCTTGTTTAGATAACAAGTCCACACATAGCTTGACATACCAAATGCAGAGCACTTCAATTCATGTGGATTGCCACCGTAGATTTTACCCAAGGTGAAATCCGCCGCAAAATCACCATGTAACCCCTGTGGATTTACCGCACAAAATGAATGCACGTGTGGTCACACCTTAAAGGGGGTCTGTGACCAGCAATCTGTCCATCCCATCTATGCATAGACACATATGGTTCACCCGATTAAAGTGAAGTTTCCTTTTGTTGATCTGAGGTTTCGTTCCAGAGTTATGATCATTTTTCTTACTATACAAATTAGTCCTTTGTTGCAACTAGTGTTTCACATTTGCTCTTGTCGGACCCAAGCTCTACTCATTTCCAAGGCCAGACCCTACAATTCTGCATTGATTTACTGGACCAAGCAGTGGAAAAACAGCTAGGGTGTGGGCTAGTGAAAGAAAGGAGCAGAGTTTGGGTGCAAGAGCAATGAAGACGCCCTTCTTGCACCTAATTGGCAGGTAAACTACAGCTGTGTGTCTATGAAAATAGTTGGACAAGGAGGTCACTGGTGACAGACTCCCTTTAACTTGTGTTGCAACCACTGACATTTATAGCAACCATATGAGGAAAATGAGAACCAAATTGTTGCCCTAAGGCCTCTAACACTACCGGATTTCTTTTGCGTTTTGTGGGCAGTTTTTTTTGCGTTCCGTATACGGAACCATTCATTTCAATGGGTCCGCAAAAAAAACAGAATGTACCCCGTATGCATTCCGTTTCAGCATTTCCGTTTTTCCATTCCGTTGAAAGATAGAACATGTCCTATTATTGCCCGCAAATCACGTTCCGTGGCTCCATTCAAGTCAATGGGTCCGCAAAAAAAACGGAACACATACGGAAATGCAGCCGTTCCGTATCTGAACCATCTATTGAAAATGTTATGCCCAGCCCAATTTTTTCTATGTAATTACCGTATACTGTATATGCCATATGGAAAAACGGAACGGAAACACAACGGAAACAAAAAAACGGAACAACGGATCCGTGCAAAACGGACCGCAAAACACTGAAATAGCCATACAGTAGTGTGAAAGAGGCCTAAGGCTGTGTTCACATCTCTGATGGACAGCCTCCAGAATTGCCGGATTCAACAGATCATTACTGGATCCCTGTTGACTATAATGGGAGACGGCAGTGATCCAGCTGCTTTCTGGCATAAACACTGGGTTTCGGCCAGATAAATACCGCT
The DNA here is from genome assembly GCF_905171765.1 of Bufo bufo. Classification (NCBI taxonomy): domain Eukaryota; kingdom Metazoa; phylum Chordata; class Amphibia; order Anura; family Bufonidae; genus Bufo; species Bufo bufo. The sequence continues at coordinate 178,681,747 of NC_053393.1, read as the reverse complement.
GCACACAGTGTTTTTTTTTTGTCCGGTCGACAGCCGGCATTCAAGCCAGATCATCTGTAACAGAGATGAGAATGCAGCCTAAGGGCTCATGCCCACGACTGTATGCCCTCCGAGACATACGGTCTGTGAGCGGGCCGTATGTCCTGGAGCGGCATACATCGTGCGCACAGCATCATAGGTTACAATGATGCTGTGCGCATCGGGCCGCCCGCGGGGCTATTGTCCTGCACTCATAATATCATATGAGTGCGGGACAATAGCCCCGCGGGCGGCCTGATGCGCACAGCATCATAGTAACCTATGATGCTGTGCGCACGATGTATGCCGCTCCGGGACATATGGCCCGCTCACAGACCGCATGTCTCTGAGGGCATACGGTCGTGTGCATGAGCCCTAACTCCCAGAGACTAGGATGGAAAGAGTCACTCAATCTGACTTACCAGAAATTACATTACGTGGATATTCTGAGCAGGAATCTGAAGAACACCATGAAGCACCATAAGGCCTCTTGCACACGACCGTATGGCTTTTTCAGTATTTTGCGGTCCGTTTTTAACGTTCAGGTTTTTTTTTCAGTAGCATTTTCCGTTTGGTTTCCGTTTGTGATCCATTTTTTGCAGATCGGAAACGGAAGCATACAATAATGTTTAAACAGTAAGTACATAAAAAAATTGGGCTGGACATACAATTTTCAATAGATGGTTCCGCAAAAACGGAACGGATACGGAAGACATACGGATGCATTCCGTTTCTTTTGTGGAACCATTGACTTGAATGACTTGAACGTGATTTGCGGGCAATAATAGGACATAATTTATCTTTGAACGGAACGGAAATAGGGAAATATGGAAACGGAATGCATACAGAGTACCTTCCGTTGTTTTTGCGGACCCATTGAAATGAATGGTTCCGCATACTGACCGCAAAAACGGAACAAAAAAAAAAGTTTGTGTGCAAGAGGCCTAACACGTATGATGCAGCACTATCTAGAGTCTAAAATGATTCCAGTTGAATACATCTGATTATGTTTTGAGGATCTAGAAATGTCATATTAATCTATGAGACAAGAACGTTCTAGACAGAAATGTACACCAGAACATGGAGTCCATGTCCAGCGCTGCCCAGAAAACAATCATCTGGTCTTTTCATGATAGCCCTAGAAGCAGAACTGAATTATATTATTTTCTAGTTAAGACTTGAACGTGGCAAAGTGGATGCGACACCTGTAGCCTGCTTCGGGAAATTTATTCCAACATGACATCATGCTTCTCCACCTCGTGGTGACAAATGAAATCTGAACGGCAGCAATGGTTTCTCCTCACAACACAACACTTTCAAATCATCTAAATGGCTATGCTGTAATCCTGAAGCTATGACCATCTTAACACCCCATAATAAAGATATATTAGAGTGCTTATGCCAAGTATTGAAACTGGCAGGTCACATAAATCAGGAGAAAGACGTACCTGTCAAGAATTGGCCTCCTGCACGAGGAACATGACGGTGCAGTAATGCAGGAATCATCTCCGACATACCTCAGAAGCTGGGAACTAGAAGTGCCTTATGTATAATTTATCAGAACTATTGTGGGCTTAGCTTGTGCTCCTTCTTTAATGGCATTGACCAATGACTTGTAAGTGTAGATCTGCCACTTAGCACAATAAATCTAATCAGGCTGTGTGTGGTCTACACTTTAATTACAGGCCTTAAATGAATTACTGTTATGCTGCATAAACCAGATGTCCGGCATACGCCTCGGCAGAAATGCTTCATTTATGTTCATTCTTTGTAAAATTATGAAGGGTCTTTGCTGAACGAGCTTTCACTTTCCTGCACCGAACATCAGAGCGAGTTCACACTCCTCAGAGAACAAGGAATATTTCAGAAAGCACTTCGCAATGAAGAGACCGTGTCATATCGATTGACCACAAAAGTAATTACCCCCTTGGACTTTTTCATGTCTGAAATATGGGACCAAGTCACAGCGGTTTTCACTTTTTCACGACTAGAATGGTTTTGGTTTTTTATACACTTATCTCAGTCTTGTTGTAGGAGGTTTTTTGTTTGTTTCTAGGAGAAATGAGTTTTAGGATTATCTGCTACCATTTTTAGGCTACATGTCACTTATTTTTATTATGGGAGGACTAAAACCACCTATACTGCAATAGTTGTGCGGAAAGGACACAGAATATAAAAAATAGAATCTTTATTAAATTCATAAGTAACAAATTAATAAAAAATAAAAAAATCATATTAAAAATGAATGTCATACAACAGGGCCTGGACCCCTCCCGCAGGAGAACCTCACATGTACACTCCACCGCATTGAAACTGCAGCGCCAAGAAGGACAAGCCGTAAGGTTATGGAAAGCGAGGAAGTGGCAGGAGTCGCTCAGATCTGCAGATAGGGCAGGGCAAAGGACGATCATGGATTTTGTCTTGCAAAAATGTTATTTATCGATGAAGCCATAGGAGTGCTTGTTTTTTGCGGGGTGAATTGTTTTAGGGACACAATTTTGAAATACATATATCAAAACCATACATTAATTTATTTTTTTAATAAACTTTATTAACTTTCCTTTCATTCGTTTTTGTAATTATTTTGTTAGTCCCACTCGGGGACTTGGCTTTTATAATGCATTGGTATAACAGGCTGTAATGCATTGGCTTACAAGGTATATCACTATAACAGGTGTCGCACACAGTCTAAGGCTCATGCACACGACCGTTGTTGTGGTCCGCATCCGAGCTGCATTTTTTGCGGCTCGGGTGCGGACCCATTTACTTCAATGGGGCCGCAAAAGATGCGGACAGCACTCAGTGTGCTGTCCGCATCCGTTGCTCCGTTCCGTGGCCCTGCAAAAAAAATATAGCATGTCCTATTCTTGTCCGTTTTGCGGGCGGCTTCTGTATTTTGCGGATCCGTAGTTTGCGAACCGCAAAAAGCGGAACAGTCGTGTGCATGAGGCCTAATAGACATACAGTCATGGCAGGCCTGTGGGGCCTTCGTTAGGCCCCCATCTGCCATGGCAGTGCATCGGCTTCCTGTGATTCCTGTTCACAAAGGGCCAATGGCGACAGGGAGACCATTACTTAATTAGATGCTTCGGTCGATATGGATAGTGGCTTCTAGGAAGTTAAATGACTGGGATTGGAGTTCTCTGTTCCGGCCATTACAGCGGGAGCCCAGCTACAGTCAGATCCAGAGTGCTGAATCCGTGCAGTCTATGTGGGCTCTCTTTAGTCCCAACGACCTGCACCAGGGTTAATGATATTCCTTTTAGGCTTATTGCAAACAAACGTGTGCGCCGTATTGCGGACCCGCAATACACGGGCACCGTTCTGTGTGCATTCCGCATCACAGATGCGGACCTATTCACTTCAATGGGTCCGCAAATCCAGAGATGCGGAACAGAAGCACGGAACAGAGTCCTAAGGAAGCACTAGGGAGTGCTTCCGTGGAGTTTCGTCCCATACTTCCGTTCGGAAGTATGGGCCGAAAAGTGAATGGGTCTGCGATCCGTTGCGGCTGCCCTACGGCGGGTGTTCGTGCATTGCGGCCACGGGGCACACACGATCATATGCAAGAGGCTTTACCCTCTGCTTTACAACAGGTATGCAGTGACCAGGGGGCAGTGTATGACACAGGGAATCAAAAAAGACCAAAGAGAGAATCCTTGTGTCCCTCACCGCTACTGACATGTCAGTTTTAGAACATACTTACATTTCACATAACATAATATTGGAGCATATTTTCTCATAACTCTGTTTTGTGCTGTTCCTCTGGTATTTTGTCTGTAAATTGACACATTGGTGTTCCCATTACTTTACTCAAAGGAGTGTGCCCCTGCCCAGCAATGCCAAACTGTGTAAGGGCATACCGACAATTGGTAACGCCCAGCTGTCAATTAATTCTAGGATGAATAACAGAGGAACAGCACAATGCAAAGAAATTATGCAATGGGGTTTTAAAATATTTAGTAAAATAGACATGTTAAGAAAGCTGACAGGTCCTCAGTGTTCAGAACAGTCATGGATCCCGTAATAACGCACCGTCTAACAGTCTGCTCTATTCGTACAGCTGTGTCATATTCTTTCCACGTTTTATGACTGGGTGCACTACTCACATAACTATGAGATATATTCAGTGACTAGGACATTTTTAGCATCTGTCTCCTGACTGGTACTGTGCAGTAAACTTGTCACTTGCTTGTCTGCAGTGTTCTTATGTCTTCACAATGTTGTTTTTGCCAAGAAATGGCTTCATCAGCAGTTAGATCTTCCAGACGGGTTTACATTTAGATACTACAGTCCCTTTAAACACTTCGAGGTGATCTCTATCTGACCCATCACTTGTGAGTCTGTAAAATAAGCTGTGACTTATTGCAACATAATTCCAAAATTGCTCACTTATGCAGATTAATAATACGTCTAATTGGTCTCTGAAGCCTTCCCTGAAAGCACGCCATACACTGTGTGATACAGCTCACCTGCATCCGAGAACTCCCATCCCGGACATTTAACCCCTCACACGTCACGGTCAATAGCGACTGCGGCAACTGAAGGGTTAGACAGAGGGAGGGGGAAGCCCTCTGTCACCTGATCAATACGCTCCCCAGGATTCCTATTTTATCACATCTATTACACCCTGCAAGAATCAGGGTACAACACTGAGAAGCCCAATTCACTGCAGTACAGAAGTATCGTAGTATATTAAATAAGTGATTAAGAGATCACATTTTCAAGGCCTCTAGTCCACCAAAAAAAAAGCTTAAAAGGGGTTGTCTGGGTTCAGAGCTGAACCTGGACATATCGCCATTTTCAACCAGGCAGCCCCCCTGATATGAGCATCGGAGCATTTCATGTTCCAATACAGCGCAGGGCAAGGGCGGTTTGTTTACATTATTATACTGCTAGGCAGAAGCTTCTGCCTAGCAGTGTTGCCGATTACATCACCAGCACTGAGAGGCGGTCTTTAGCGCTGCCCTAGCCGTTTTTCAGGCTAGGGCAGCACTAAAGACCGCCCATTAGTGCCTGTGATGTCACCGGACTCACTGCTAGGCAGAAGCCTCTACCTAGCTTTACCGATGGAGAGCCCGATACGTCAACGGATCTGCAGAAAAAAACTTTGGCCTGTGCGATTCATTTCATGCTCCAATGCTCATATCAGGGAAGCTGCCCGAGTATATGTTCCACCGATGCTTCCAGAAACAGGCAGAAAAGGATAGGAAGCTCGGTTGTACTGCCATTTCCATTTTTTCTTTATTTCGGTCATGCAGGAAAGGGTCCAGAGGTTGTCTGCAGGAAGACATTGTTTTTAGAGGGCTTCTGTCAGCAGGTTTGTACCTATGAACCTGGCTGACCTGTTACATGTGCACTTGGCATCTGAAGGCAGCTGTGTTGGTCCCATGTTCATATGTGCCCGTATTACTGAGAAAAATGATGTTTTAATATATGCAAATGAGCCTCTAGGAGCAACGGGGGCGTTGCCATTACACCTAGAGTCTCTACTCTCTCACTGCCATTCCCTTTCCGCTTTGGTTGACAGGGCCAGACAACGTCAAATTGCCTGCCTTATCCACCACTAGTGGGAACTCCATATGTTCATAGTGTGGTCGTGGTCTAAATCCAATAGATCCTAGATTGTGTCTCTCCTTAAAGGGGTTGTCTCACTTCAACAAATTGCATTTACCATTTAGAGACAGTTAATACAAGGCACTTACTAATGTATTGTGATTCTCCATATTGCTTCCTTTGCTGGCTGGATTAATTTTTCCATCACATTATACACAGCTCGTATCCATATACTGGAGGCAGCGATACACGAGTACAGATATAAGTAACTATCTGGTGAGATTCACTTAGGCTGCTTTCACATCTACGGCAGCTGTTCTGGCTATCAGATTTCACCGGATCTGGCACTGCTGGATTCTACAGTTCACCGCCAGATCCCAATCGACTGTAATGAGGTCCAGCGGTGATCCGGCATTTGTGCCGGATTAGCTTTCCATAGGTGTGAGCGTGGCCTTAGCAAACCAGTCAAGAATAAACAATAGGTCCAGGGGTGGATACGTAAGGGAAGGAGGGGTACTGGCATCTAACTTAGGAAATGTACGGCGTCCGTACGCTACAATACAGACCGCGTGCGTGAGCCCTAATACTGACTACAAAGTTACAGAAATTACATAATTGTTTTTTTAAAGGGTTAAATGGGCCCGACTCCAGTATAGGCACAGAATACACGCCTCATGATTTTATTTTTGTGGGGTACATTACTACTGCTGCAGTTTCTCTCTACATTAGTGCGTAAGGCTGCTTGCTGGTATACAGAAGGTCTGCAGTATATACTTGTGAAATACTGCTGCAGTTTACACCAAATATAGCGGAGCCTCAAACAATATTCACATGATCAGGATTCCGGACCAGTTTCTATGTCTCACGTGAAGTAATATACTCCCTATTCACATACTGCACGCTGGAAAAAAAGCTGCACAGGAAAGTTGCAGATTAGCGCTACTGAATTCTAACGGGGCTAAACCACAAGCATTGGCCAATCCAAGCTAGAGATCCGAGTATCAGCCTTGACATCTATATGGCGGGTTTACCTACGGCAAATCTATGCCACGTGAACATGCTGAAAACTTTACCAGTAACTTTCTAAAAATTTCTCTTGGGCTCCTAGCCCTGAGCTGTCAGTGCACATGACAATCAGATGTTTTATACCGTCACGAAGTGGCACACAACAACTGAGCAGTAAAGCCTCATTCACATGTCCGTGTCCGTGCTCAAATGCGTGGTGGTCAGTGATGCATCCGTGAAGCTGTCCGTCAAGGATCCATGTTGGGTACATGTGTCCGTTTTATGCAGTCCATGTTGCATCCCTGTTTCACTGAACAGCTGAAAAATACATTTTCAAAGCATCTCTTCTTACTGATCCGTGAAGCACGGATGCAACACGGATAGCATCCGTGGTATTCACGGACCCATAGACTATAATGGGCGTGAGGGATCCGGGAACACGGACCAAGATAGGACATGCATCCGTGCTGAAAACACGGACCTACAGACCATGCTAAAACACTGATGTCTGAATACACACATTCAAATGAATGGGGACGTGTGCTGTCCGCGGAGAACACGTACAACACATACGTGAAACACTGACGTCAGATGCGGTTGGTTTTAGGCAAAGTACACACAGCCTCTAAGCAGAGATGCGGACAGCACACGGATGACATCCATGGTGCCGTCTTTTTTTTTTTCTTTTGCAGAGCCAATAGAAATTAATGGCAAGAGCATCCGACCCGCAAAAAATGCAGAACCGAAATGCAGTCATGTGCATGAGACCTGTTCACACATGCGCTGAGCCACCCATTCAGATCCATCAGAATAACAGAAAAATGGAATAAAATTGATCTGCTTTAGGCCTCATGCACACGGCCGCTGTTTTGGTCCGCATCCGAGCGGCAGTTTTTGCAGCTCGGGTGCGGACCCATTCACTTCAATGGGGCCGCAAAAGATGCGGACAGCACTCCGTGTGCTGTCTGCATCCGTTGCACCGTTCCGTGGCCTGCCCAAAAAAAATATAACCTGTCCTATTCTTGGATACAAAACAAACACTCCTGGGTAGCACCACCAACCAAACGTACAAAGCGGAGTGCCAGATTCGGAGGCAGTGGTCCTACCGCCTATACATCCAATAAAAACACGAGTACCGCGGCACTTCCATAAAGTGACATGTGCTTTATTCACTAATAAGGCGCGACGTTTCGGTACACTCCATGGAACCTTTTTCAAGCAGTGCTTATTGGTGAATAAAGCACATGTCACTTTATGGAAGTGCCGAGGTACTCAGATTTTTTACTGTCCTATTCTTGTCCGTTTTGCGGACAAGAAGAGGCAGTTATATCAATGGCTGTTCCGCAAATTGCAGAACACACACGTACGCCATCCATGTTTTTCGGATCCGCAATTTGCGGACCGCAAAACACACAAAGGTCGTGTGCATGAGGCCTTATTTTTAGCATGTGTTATGCTCAGTTTGCATGAGTTAGGCCTCATGCACACGACCGTTGTGTGCATCCGTGGCCGTTGTGCCGTTTTCTGTTTTTTTTCGCGGACCCATTGACTTTCAATGGGTCCGTGGAAAAATCGGAAAATGCACCGTTTTGCAGCCGAGACCGTGATCCGTGTATCCTGTCCGTCAAAAAAATAGGACCTGTCCTATTTTTTTGACGGACAACGGTTCACGGAGCTATTCAAGTCAATGAGTCCGTGAAAGAACACGGATGCACACAAGATTGGCATCCGTGTCCGTGATCCGTGGCCGTAAGTTACTTTCATACAGACGGATCCGAAGATCCGCCTGCATAAAAGCTTTTTCAGAGCTCAGTTTTCACTTCGTGAAAACTCAGATCCGACAGTATATTCTAACACAGAGGCGTTCCCATGGTGATGGGGACGCTTCAGGTTAGAATATACTAAAAGAACTGTGTACATGATTGCCCCCTGCTGCCTGGCAGGTGCTGCCAAGCAGCAGGGGGCAGGCCCCCCCCTGTAGTTAACACATTGGTGGCCAGTGCGGCCGCCCCTCCCTCCCCTGTAGTTAACTCTTTGTTGTCAAGTGCGAAAGGCCCCGCCCTCCCTCCCCTGTAGTTAACTTGTTGGTGGCCAGTGCGGCCGGCCCCCCCTCCCTCCCCTGTAGTTAACTCTTTGTTGTCCAGTGCGGCCGGCCCCCCTCCCTCCCCTGTAGTTAACTCGTTGGTGGCCAGTGGGCCTTCCCCCCTCCCTCCCCCTGCTAATTAAAATCTCCCCCCCTATCATTGGTGGCAGCGGAGAGTACCGATCGGAGTCCCAGTTTAATCGCTGGGGCTCCGATCGGTAACCATGGCAACCAGGACGCTACTGGTTGCCATGGTTACTTAGCAATTTGTAGAAGCATTATACTTACCTGCGAGCTGCGATGTCTGTGTCCGGCCGGGAGCTCCTCCTACTGGTAAGTGACAGATCATTAAGCAATGCGCCGCACAGACCTGTCACTTACCAGTAGGAGGAGCTCCCGGCCGGACACAGACATCGCAGCTCGCAGGTAAGTATAATGCTTCTACAAATTGCTGAGTAACCATGGCAACCGGGACTGCAGTAGCATCCTGGTTGCCATGGTTACCGATCGGAGCCCCAGCGATTAAACTAGGACTCCGATCGGTACTCTCCGCTGCCACCAATGATAGGGGGGGAGATTTTAATTAGGAGGGGGGAGGGCCCACTGGCCACCAACGAGTTAACTACAGAGGAGGGAGGGAGGGGGGGGGGCCGGCCGCACTGGCCACCAACGAGTTAACTACAGGGGGGAGGCAGTCATGTACACAGTTCTTTTAGTATATTCTAACCTGAAGCGTCCCCATCACCATGGGAACGCCTCTGTGTTAGAATATACTGTCGGATTTGAGTTTCACGATCTAACTCATATCCGACAGTATATTCTAACATAGAGGCGTTCCCATGGTGATGGGGACGCTTCAAGTTAAAATATACCATCGGATTGGAGAAAACTCAGATCCGATGGTATAAAAGGAACTCCTGACTTTACATTGAAAGTCAATGGGGGACGGATCTGTTTGCAAATGCACCATATTGTGTCAACGTCAAACGGATCCGTCCCCATTGACTTGCATTCTAATTCAGGACGGATCCGTTTGGCTCCGCACGGCCTGGCGGACACCAAAACGACTTTTTTTTCATGTCCGTGGATCCTCCAAAAATCAAGGAAGACCCACGGACGAAAAAACGGTCACGGATCACGGACCTACGGACCCCGTTTTTGCGGACCGTAAAAAAAAAAACGGTCGTGTGCATGAGGCCTTAGGCCTCTTTCACACGGCCGTTTTTTTTTTCGTTTACTGGCCGTTTTTTGCATTCCGTATACGGTCCCTATACGGAACCATTCATTTCAATGGTTCCGCAAATAAATGGAATGTACTCCGTATGCATTCCGTTTCCGTATTTCCGTTCCGTTGAAAGATAGAACATGTCCTATTATTGCCCGCAAATCATGTTCCGTGGCTCCATTCAAGTCAATGGGTCCGCAGAAAAAAAAAACGGAACACATACGGAAATGCATCCGTATGTCTTCTGTATACGTTCCGTTTTGCGGAAACCATCTATTGAAAATTTTATGCCCAGCCCGATTTTTTCTATGTAATTACTGTATATGCCATACGGAAAAACGGAACAGAAACTGAAACTAAAAAGGAAAAAAACGGAACAGATCCGTGAAAAACGGACCGCAAAACACTGAAAAAGCCCTCATGCACACGACCGTGCCATTTTTTGCGGTCCGCAAACCGCAGATCCGCAAAAAACTGAAGCCGCCTATGTGCCTTCCGCAATTTGCCGCACATTTTTCTGCAACAAAGGCTGCCACCTTTTCACACGAGCGAGTTTTCCACGCGGGTGCAATGTGTGACGTGAACGCATAGCACCTGCACTGAATCCTGACATTCATTTCAATGGGTCTGTGTACATGAGTTTTTTTTCATGCATTAGTTCTGCGTTGCGTGAAAAACGCAGCATGTTCTATATTCTGCATTTTTCACGCAGCCCTGGCCCCATAGAAGTGAATGGGGTTTAAGTGAAAAACGCATTGCATCCGGAAGCAAGTGCGGATGCAATGCGTTTTTCACTGATGATTGCTAGGAGATGTTGTTTTTAAACCTACAGTTTTTTATCACGCGCGTGAAAAACGTATCAGAACGCATTGCACCCGTGCGGAAAAAACTGAACACAATCGCAGACAAAGCTGACTGAACTTGCATGCAAAATGGTGCGAGTTTCACTGAACCCACCCTGAACGCATCCGGACCTAATCCGTCACACTCGTGTGAAAGAGGCCTTAGGGTACCTGTACACAGGTGCGGGCCGTTGCCGGAATCCCAATTTCTGTGCGTTTCTGCACCAAAAACAGCATGCGTTAGGGTGCCTTCACATGCGGCAGATTCTGTGGCACAAAATTTCTCGACTGAAAATCAGTTTGCGCGTGAAGGCTCCCTTACTTGCTGATTTTTGGGAATATTTGATGCGATTTTACTGCAGATCTCATACGTGAAAAGTATGAAATACACACACAAAAAAATATATATAATTGCACAAAACAATTGAAATGCTGAGGATTTAAAAATCCGCACAGAAGGTCAATTTCCACACAAAAAAAAGCAAAACGTACATAAGATCTGTCTAATGTCAGTCACTTTGTTAGTTCTGTATTACGCTGCCGTTTTTCCGCAGAATACGCGTGCAAAATGCGTGTAATCCGCATCACTGGCAGGTAGCTTTAGGGTTCAGCTAAACAGCAATTTTGGCTGCGACAGCCATCACGCAACCAGAGAGCGCAGTGTAGCCTGGCTACCATAGGAATGGAGTCGCAGCGCAACTCATACATTAGCTACAACTGCGACGTGCAAATCAAAAAAAATCCAGTGGCAACAAACATGTCAGTTGTACTACAATTCTGTTCAGTCCCATGGCAGCCCTGCTACACTGGGCAGGACACATGTAGCGCCCAAAATCATCATAGCCATACCCATTTTTTTTGGCCTGGTCTGTTCCAGTTTTTTTGCAGGCCCTATGTGGAACCATTCACTGCCGCAAAATAACGAAAATGACTGTGTACATTCCATGTCTGTGTGTCCACCAAGCAAAAATAAATAATATGGAACATGTCCTATAATTGTCCGCATTACGGACAAGGATAGGACTGTTCTATAAGGTCTCTTTTACATGAGCGTTACGGATTCTCTCAAGTTCAGTCAGTCTTGTCTGTGATTGTGTTCAGTCGTTCAGATTTTTCCGCGTGGGTGCAATCAGTTTTTGATGTGTTTTTCACGCGCGTGAAAAAAAACCTGAAGAATAAAAATGTACATCTCCTACCAACCATCAGTGAAAAACTAATTGTATCCGGATGAAATCCTTTTTCACTGAAGCCTCATTCACTTCTATGGAACCAGAGCTGCGTAAAAAGCACAGAATAAGGCCTCATGCACACGACCGTATGTATTTTGCAGTCCACAAAAAATACGGATGACGTCCGTGTGCATTGCGTATTTCGCGGAACGGAACAGCTGGCCCCTAATAGAACAGTCCTACCCTTGTCCGTAATGCAGACAATAATAGGACACATTCTATTTTTTTGCGAAACGGAAATACGAAAACGGAATGCACACAGAGTAACTTCCGCTTCTTTTGAAGACCCATTGAAATAATTGGTTCCGTATATGGTCCGCAAAAAAAACAAAAACGGAATGGACACAGGAAGAAAATACGTTCGTGTGCATGAGGCCTAAAGCTACTTTCACACTGTTGTTTCGAATTCCGTTTGTGAGATCTGTTTCAGGGATCTAACAAACTGTTCAAAACAGATCAGTTTACCCCCAATGCATTCTGAATCTATAAGGATCCGCTCAGAATGCATCAGTTTGGCTCTGATCAGTCTCCATTCCGCTCTGGATGCGGACACCAAACGGATCCGTCCTGACTTACAATGTAGATCAATGGGGACGGATCAGTTTTCACTGACACAATATGGTGCAGTTGAAAACGGATCCGTCCCCCATTGACTTTCAATGTAGGTCAAGACTGATCCGTTTTAGATGCGTTCTGAACGGATACAAGCGTTTGCATTATAGGTGCGGATCCGTCTGTGCAGATACCAGACAGATCCGCACCTGACGCAGGTGTGAAAGTAGCCTAAGGCACATGACTGTTGCTGGCCGGTGCCCAAAAAAAGCTTGAATGGGTCTGCAATCCGGAAGGTGCGGTGTGGAACAGAGGCCCGGAAGTGCTTCCGTGGGTTTTCTGTCCGTGCCTCCACACAGCAAAAAAAATAAAACTTGTTCTATTTTTTGGCAGTGCGAACAGCTCACGGACCTATTCAAGTTGATTGGGTCTGCATCTGTCTGCGGCAGCCACACAGATGATACCAGTGCATTGGGGACCACAATTTGCGGTCCCCAATGCGCGGAACGGGTGGCACATGAGCCCTATAGAACATGCTGTGGTTTTTCCTGAGCGCAGAAACGATGCGTGAAAAACATGAAATTAATGGGTCAGGATTCAGTCCGGACGTTATGCTTCACACATCGCACCGTGATGGAAAACTCGCTCGTGTGAAAGAGACCTAAAGGGCTGGCCATTCCAGTCCGCAAAATTGCAGAATGCACACGGCCAGTATCCGTGTTTTGCAGATCCGCAAATTGTGGACCGCATAACAACAGTCGTGTGCATGAGCCCTTAGGGTGCCTTCACATGATGCAGAAATTTCTGCACCCGAGAATCAGTTCCATTTACCTGAAAAGGTTCGTTTTGGCATCAAGCACATGTTTGGAAGCTCCATTCAGATGAATGAAACTGATTTCCAGTTGGCGAAATTTCGGCAACAAAATATGCCATGTGTGAACGCCGCCTTAGGATTAGTAACTCTGCCTTAGGCCTCATGCACACGACAGTGTTTTTTTAGGCCTCATGCACACGACCGGTTTTTTTTAAGGTCCGCAAATACGGGGTCCGTAGGTCCGTAATCCGTGTCCGTTTTTTCTTCCGTGGGTCTTCCTTGATTTTTGGAGGATCCACGGACATGAAGGAAAAAGTCATTTTGGTGTCCGCCTGGCCGTGCGGAGCCAAACGGATCCGTCCTGACTTACAATGCAAGTCAATGGGGACGGATCCAGTTGACGTTGACTCAATATGGTGCAATTGCAAACAGATCCGTCCCCCATTGACTTTCAATGTAAAGTCAGGAGTCCCTATTATACCATCGGATCGAAGTTTTCTCCAATCCGATGGTATATTTTAACTTGAAGCGTCCCCATCACCATGGGAACGCCTCTATGTTAGAATATACCATCGGATTTGAGTTAGATCGTAAAAACTCAGATCCGACAGTATATTCTAACACAGGCGTTCCCATAGTGATGGGGACGCTTCAAGTTAGAATATACTAAGAACTGTGTACATAACTGCCCCCTGCTGCCTGGCAGCACGCGATCTCATACAGGGGGCTGTGATCCGCACAATTAACCCCTCAGGTGCTGCACCTGAGGGGTTAATTGTGCGTATCATAGCCCCCTGTAAGAGATCAGGTGCTGCCAGGCAGGAGGGGGCAGACCCCCTCCCTCCCCAGTTTTAAATTCATTGGTGGCCAGTGCGGCCTCCCCTCCCTCCCCTGTATTTAACTCATTGGTGGCCAGTGCGGCCCCCCTCCCTCCCCACTATTATATTCGTTGGTGGCCAGTGCGGCCTTCCCTCTCCCCCCCTAATTAAAATCACCTTCCCCCATCATTGGTGGCCAGTGCGGCCTCCCCTCTCCCCCCCCCCCCTAATTAAAATCACCTTCCCCCATCATTGGTGGCAGCGGAGAGTTCCGATCGGAGTCCCAGTTTAATCGCTGGGGCTCCGATCGGTTACCATGGCAGCCAAGACGCTACTGCAGTCCTGGCTGCCATGGTTACTTAGCAATAGAAGCATTATACTTACCTGCGATGTCTGTGACCGGCCGGGCGCTCCTCCTACTGGTAAGTGACAGGTCTGTGCGTCGCATTGCTTATAGCACAGACCTGTCACTTATCAGTAGGAGGAGCGCCCGGCCGGTCACAGGTAAGTAAAATGCTTCTATTGCTAAGTAACCATGGCAGCCAGGACTGCAGTAGCGTCTTGGCTGCCATGGTAACCGATCGGAGCCCCAGCGATTAAACTGGGACTCCGATCGGAATTCTCCGTTGCCACCAATGATGGGGGGAGGTGATTTTAATTAGGGGGGGGGAGAGAGGGGAGGCCGCACTGGCCACCAATGATGGGGGGGTGATTTTAATAAGGGGGGGGGGGGGAGAGGGGAGGCCGCACTGGCCACCAATGATGGGGGAAGGTGATTTTAATTAGGGGGGGGGGGAGAGGGGAGGCTGCACTGGCCACCAATGAATATAATACTGGGGAGGGGGGCCGCACTGATCACCAATGAGTTAAATACAGGGGAGGGAGGGGGGCCGCACTGGCCACCAATGAATTTAAAACTGGGGATGGAGGGGGGTCTGCCCCCTCCTGCCTGGCAACACCTGATCTCTTACAGGGGGCTATGATACGCACAATTAACCCCTCAGGTGCGGCACCTGAGAAGTTAAATGTGCGGATCACAGCCCCCTGTAAGAGATCGGGTGCTGCCAGGCAGCAGTCATGTACACAGTTCGTAGTATATTCTAACTTGAAGCGTCCCCATCACTATGGTAACGCCTCTATGTTAGAATATACTGTCGGATCTGAGTTTTCACAAAGTGAAAACACAGATCTAAAAAGCTTTTATGCAGACGGATCAGCGGATCCGTCTGTGTGAAAGTAGCCTACGGACACGGATGAAGGACGCGGATGACAATCTTGTGTGCATCCGTGTTTTTTCACGGACCCATTGACTTGAATGGGTCCGTGAACCGTTGCCCGTCAAAAAAATAGGACAGGTCCTATTTTTTTGATGGACAGGAAACACGGATCACGGACGCGGATGTACAACGGTGCATTTTCCGAGTTTTCAACGGACCCATTGAAAGTCAATGGGTCCGCAGAAAATCACGGAAAACTGAACAACGGACACGGATGCACACAACGGTCGTGTGCATGAGGCCTTAGGATTAGTAACTCTGCCTTAGGCCTCATGCACACGACAGTGTTTTTTCACTGTCAGTGATTTGGCTTCAGTGGTCCGTGTCCGATTTTGCTTCAGTTGTGTTTCCTTGTGTCTTCCTTTTTTTTGTCTGACAGGGGGGGGGGGGGGGAAGGAAGGTTAATGAAAAGTGTAATTTTATTGCACCAAGGTCTTGTAGAAAAAAAACGGACACAGACACGGATGACATACCAGTTGTGCATCAGTTTTTTTTGACGGACCCATTGACTTGAATGGGTCTGTCCTCCGTTTTCCACTGACAAAAATAGGACAGATTATATTTTTTTGACGGACTGGAATCACGGAGGCGGAGAAAAAACTGAGGACTATCAGTTTTTTCCACAGCTCCATAGAAATGAATGGGACCTCCGCTAAACTGTGAAAAATGACGGAACGGACGCGGATGCACACAACAGTCGTGTGCATGAGGCCTTATTGTATAAAAAGAGCCTAAGGCCCCTTTCACACGGGCGAGTATTCCACGCGGATGCGATGCGTGAGTTGAACGCATTGCACCCGCACTGAATACCGACCCATTCATTTCTATGGGGCTGTTCACATGAGCGGTGATTTTCACGCATCACTTGTGCGTTGCGTGAAAATCACAGCATGCTCTATATTCTATGTTTTTCACGCAACGCAGGCCCCATAGAAGTGAATGGGGTTGCGTGAAAATCGCAAGCATCCGCAAGCAAGTGCGGATGCGGTGCGATTTTCACACACGGTTGCTAGGAGACGATCGGGATGGAGACCCGATCTTTATTATTTTCCCTTATAACCATGTTATAAGGGAAAATAATACAATCTACAGAACACCGATCCCAAGACAGAACTTCTGTGAAGAAGTTCGGGTTTGGGTACCAAACATGCGCGATTTTTCTCACGCGAGTGCAAAACGCATTACAATGTTTTGCACTCGCGCAGAAAAATTGCAACGCACCCGCACATTTTCCCGCAACGCCCGTGTGAAAGAGGCCTAAGGGCCCTGTTAGATGGCACAATCTTCAAGGCAATTATGGGAAACAAGCGTTCCAACCAAGCAGCTGATCAGCCAATGAATAAGCAAACGCTGGTTTTGTTGGCTGATGGGCATCTTTCCTCGGGGTGGAAGCTGCCGGATTATCGGCCGCACGCATCTGTGTGTAATCAGGGCATGCCAATAATAACAGAACTGAAAGCGGGAGGATCACCTGCGGTAGAAATCGTTCCTCCCACCTTCAGTTTGCATCGGCCTGTGTAACCAAACTGGTGCAACTTAGCGCCAATGGCTGTGCCATCATCCAATGGGCAGAGTAATACAGTGTCATGAATGGGCAAAGGAAAGCTGCATAGCGATACTCTCTTTTTATAAATGCAATAAAATGATGAATAATATAGCCACGATTAAAAAACGTAAAAACGGGTGCACCAGGTTATGGGCTTCCAACATTTTCTGGTGCAAATTGTGGTGGCATAAGGACGAGAAGCATGCTCAGACTGCCAGGAGCTGCCCCAAATACATTATGTGGCATATGCCCTGCGGATAAATTTGGTAACATTTCCTCTCATCTCCTTTGTGACAAGTTCTCCTTGGGAAATCACCAATGCGTTTTCTGTGGTTTCACGTAGGGGGGGATGTCACCCGCACTCGGGAACTACATGGATTGCATGCCCAAACAGTTAAAAAAAATTATATATATAAAAAAAATGGAAATATCAGCTCGGCTACATTTCTACAATCTCATTAAATATTTATTCTGAATATCTATATCTCATGATGAAAGAAAAACAAGCCTGTGTCTTTCACCCTTGCCCGATAGTGACAGAAAACTTCATGGCGGGTAGCTACGATGTACCAGCCTGCTATATGGTGTGATTTCGTGAATTCCCTCATACGGTGCAGTCAAATCCAGAATGAGAACATTAAATCCTGGTAAATACCAACGCTGACTGGCATCAAATGGCAGGAGTACAGTAGGTATGTGATCTACATCTGTGAAGAAGCGGGCACCAGCATGTGCAGCAGGCACACCCCCTTTCACCATGCCCATAGCTAAGAAAAGACTCTTACTTTAATAAACTCAGAGCAGCAGCACAGGTGCCCATGACAGGATGCCCACCATCCTCCTGGCATCTTCTAATGGGATTATCACATATCACCCACAGAAGTGACTGGCAGAACAGAGGGCAGATGTGGCTTCCTCAGCACACAGAATTAAACTTGGGCCTCTGACACTTTTCTGCCAGCAGCAGCTCCTCCCCGACTCCCAGTGAAGCTCCAGCTGCAGCCCCCTGACTGGGCACTACCCTCCCGCCAGTGCAGCAGTGCTGGAGGTGCTGCTGCAGTGACTTGCTGTTATGCAGAGGAGATGGAAGGGTCTTACCTCCCCCTGCAGTGTGTCTGCGCACACAGGCTCCTTGTCTGGGACCAGCACCCTCTCCTCCAGCCCTCTGTCTGCAGCCAGTCTAGCTCTCACTCTGACAGCCGGAGAGAGGAGACAAGTTCTAGAGGGAGGTGTGAGGGGGGAAGGGAAAGGCTTCCTGCCCAGCCCTGGCCGCCAGATTTACGGGCTACACTGACACCTAGCGGCTGGATGTGCAAATGCAACGCTGCAATCCTTTTCTCACTAAGGCCTCATGCACACGAGTGTTTTTTCACTGTCAGTGATTTGGCTTCAGTTGTGTTTCCTTGTGTCTTCCTTTTTTTTTTGTCTGACGGGGCAAAAAATGAAGGTTAATGAAAGGTGTAATTTTTTTGCACCAAGGTCTTGCAGAAAAAAACGGACACGGATGACATACCAGTTGTGCATCCGTTTTTTTTTTTATGGACCCATTGACTTGAATGGGTCCGTCCTCCGTTTTCCACTGACAAGAATAGGACAGGGACTGGAATCACGGACGCGGAGAAAAAACGGAGGACTATCAGTTTTTTTCACAGCTCCATAGAAATGAATGGGACCTCCGCTAAACTGTGAAAAATGACGGAACGGATGCGGATGCACACAACGGTCATGTGCATGAGGCCTAATACGGTACTTTCACACTAGCGTTTTTCTTTTCTGGCGCTGAGTTCCGTCATAAGGGCTCAATACCGGAAAAGAACTGATCAGTTTTATCCCCATGCATTCTGAATCGAGAGAAATCCAATCAGGATGCATCAGGATGTCTTCCGTTCAGTCATTGAACGGCGTTTTGAACTGAGGAAATACCGCAGCATGCCGCGGCATTCTCTCCGTCCAAAATTCCGGATCAGTTGTCGGAATGCCGGATCCGGCATTAATTTACATTGAAATGTATAGTGCCATTAAAAATACCGGAATGCCGGTAAAAAAAAAATAGAAACGGATCCGTTTGTCAGTATGACAAGCGGAGAGACGAATCCGTTCTTGCAATGCATTTGTGAGACGGATCCGCATCCAGATCCGTCTACAAATGCTGTCCGTTTGCATGCAGATTGCCTGATCCGTCAGGGAGTTTTGGCAACGGAACTGCTTGCCGGATCACTCTGCCGCAAGTGTGAAAGTAGCCTTACTCCTATGGAGGTGGCACAGTTCTCCTTCTCATCCCAGTGGCCCTAGCCCTGTGTCTCTCAAATTGTCCCCAGGGAGGGACTGGAAACTTAAAGTGGCCCTGAAAAAAAAAATCAAATAAACTAACTAAGGGCTCTTTCACACTTGCGTTCTTTTCTTCCGGCATAGAGTTCCGTCGTCGGGGCTCTATGCCGGAAGAATCCTGATCAGGATTATCCTAATGCATTCTGAATGGAGAGAAATCCGTTCAGGATGCATCAGGATGTCTTCAGTTCCGGAACGGAACGTTTTTTGGCCGGAGAAAATACCGCAGCATGCTGCGCTTTTTGCTCCGGCCAAAAATCCGGAACACTTGCCGCAAGGCCGGATCCGGAATTAATGCCCATTGGAAAGCATTGATCCGGATCCGGCCTTAAGCTAAACGTCGTTTCGGCGCATTGCCGGAGCCGACATTTAGCTTTTTCAGAGTGGTTACCATGGCTGCCGGGACGCTAAAGTCCTGGCAGCCATGGTAAAGTGTAGTGGGGAGCGAGGGAGCAGTGTACTTACCGTCCGTGCGGCTCCCGGGGCGCTCCAGAGTGACGTCAGGGCGCCCCATGTGCATGGATCACGTGATCGCATGGATCACGTCATCCATGCGCATGGGGCGCTCTGACGTCATTCTGGAGCGCCCCGGGAGCCGCACGGACTGTAAGTATACCGCTCCCCCGCTCCCCACTACTACTATGGCAACCAGGACTTTAATAGTGTCCTGGGTGCCATAGTAACACTGAACGCATTTGGAAGACGGTTCCGTCTTCAAATGCTTTCAGTACACTTGCGTTTTTCCGGATCCGGCGTGTAATTCCGGCAAGTGGAGTACACGCCGGATCTGGACAACGCAAGTGTGAAAGAGGCCTCAAAGTGTCCCCATGTTGTAGGTGGATCCAAATTGACAGAAGGCAGGACAACACAAGTAGGCATGGTCAGCAATACCATAGCGCAAAATACTGTCCCAGCGGAACCATATACCACAGTGCCAGTGGCGTACATAGAGACGTAAGGGCCCCATTGCAAGGATCAAACCAGGCCCCCCCCCCCCCCCACACACACACACAGGACAGAAGGGGTTCTGCCTAAACCCTTTTCAGTGACCCTTGGGCCATTATTTCTGCCTCATTTGCTAAAAGTTGTTCCCTTAGAGAGTAGAGTCCTGACCAAGTGTTCACCTCCAGTAGAAGAGGAGATAATCCCAAATAAGACTGGGCCCCCTCTTGCCCTGGGCCCCATAGCAGTCGCATGGTCTGCCGCTGTGGTAGTTACACCCCTGCACAGTGCAGCGCCATATCCTGCCCTAAAAGTTGTCCCTCTGTGGTGGACCTCAATAGATGTTAATTTCCATTCTTCTCCTCTCTCATCAAGATATGGAATTCAGAAGGGCATGTGTGGTCACTGGGTACCTGAGTACCTGATTCCCGCAGCGTTAATTACCGCTGACAGCTCATTATGTACCCGGTCATCAGCATAGAGGAGGGTCTGGGCAGCCCCCTGGGCATTGGCCCACTGGGAAATTTCCCTGTAAGGTCTATGACCAATCCGCCCCTGAACATTGTAATACTTATTTGTGGGAAGAATATTATATTCTACATCGGAAGCAGCTCTTTAGTGTTCTGACTAGGGCAAGGCATAAGGGGGCATTATGTGACATAGGGATTCATAGACCCCCACATGCCCTGCCCCTGAGGGTCTGTTCTAGTTCTTCGTTACAGAAGTCAGGAGTGGCCTCCCAAGATGTGCAACCGTAGCAGTGACGCAGCTATCCGAAGTGGAAAGACTCTAAGGGTGCGGACAAGTGTCACGTGACATTTCAAGTCATTCATTTCAGTGGTGTAGCTATGAGGCACGCTGCATGCTGTGACAGTCGCAAAAAATCCATCCAAGTCAGATTCTCCTGCGACTTTCGCGTGGCGGTCGCAACATGTCACATGTCCCATAGCAACATCATTGAAATACATTATATCAAGTGCCGCCATGTAGCCATACTACTTTGCGTCACCGTGTAACCGGACCCTTAGGACGCCTCCGCACAGTCAGGTTTCTGATGCGGTTTTGGAAGCTAAAATCAGGAGTAAACCATAAAAGTAGAGAAATTATAAAGGACTTTTTTAAATTTACTCCTGGTTTTGGATTCTAAAGCTGCATCAGGAAACCTGACTGTCTGGCCATACCCTAAGGCCTCGTTCACATCTCCGTTAGGCATTTATTCTGGAAATCGATTGGATTACTGCCGGACCTCATTGCAGTCAATGGGGATCTGGTGGTTAGGTAGAGGATCCGGAAGGCTGCTCTGTGCCGAAACAGCTTGCCGGATACTCTACTTCACCACCGGATCCCCATTGACTACAAAGGTAATCCAGCCGATTTCATGCATAAATTCCAGGTTTTGGCTGGACAAAAATCACTGCAAGCAATGGTTTTTTGTCTGACCGACAGCTGGCATTCAAACGAGGCCTTAGGCTAATTCCACACGCAGGGCCGCTGATAGGCCAGTACAGCTGGCCCAGTTGTACCGGGCCCGGCTGGCAGGGGGGCCCGGGCTGCCGACTCCCGAGCCATTTTAATTTTTTTGCTGTCAGTGGGCTGGCTCCAGTAACAGCAGGCAGTGTGGGGGCGGCGCTCACTCACTGACGTCACACGCCTGCTCCTCCCACTAGGCGGCGCAGGCGCGTGACGTCAGTGAGTGAGCGCTGCCGCCCGCACTTGTTACTGGAGGCTGGAGGGTGGAGGGAGGAGGCAGGAGCTGAATGTAAGGTAGTATTTTAGTAAAGAGATGAGCGCTGTGCCTGTGCTAAAATTAAAGTTACTGTCTGCAGCCTGCACGGCTGCACCGATTTATTAATGTATACTACTGTGAGTGGCGGGGGGGGGGATCTATATGGATGACGTCATGACGGCACTGTTATAGGGAGGGCGGGGGATCCGTGGATGGCACTGTTATGGGGGGGGGGGGGTCTGTCATGTGGATGACACTTATGGGGGGGGCCGGGGGGTCTGTGGATGACACTTATGGGGGGGATCTGTGGATGGCACCATTATGGAGGGGGATCTGTGGATGACACTGTTATGGGGGGGATCTGTGGATGACACTGTTATGGGGGGATCTGTGGATGACTGTTATGGGGGGGATCTGTGGATGGCACTGTTATGGAGGGTATCTGTGAATGGCACTGTTATGGAGGGGTATCTGTGGATGACACATAGCATAAGATGCTATATACGGTATGTGTCATCCACAGATCCCCCTCTATAACAGTGCCATCCACAGATCCCCTCCATAACAGTGCCATCCACAGATCCTCTCCATAACAGTGCCATCCACAGATCCCCTCCATAACAGTGCCATCCACAGATCCCCTCCATAACAGTGCCATCCACAGATCCTCTCCATAACAGTGCCATCCACAGATCCCCCCATAACAGTGCCATCCACAGATCCCCCCATAACAGTGCCATCCACAGATCCCCTCCATAACAGTGCCATCCACAGATCCTCTCCATAACAGTGCCATCCACAGATCCCCTCCATAACAGTGCCATCCACAGATCCCCTCCATAACAGTGCCATCCACAGATCCTCTCCATAACAGTGCCATCCACAGATCCCCCCATAACAGTGCCACCCACAGATCCCCCCATAACAGTGCCATCCACAGATCCCCTCCATAACAGTGCCATCCACAGATCCTCTCCATAACAGTGCCATCCACAGATCCCCTCCATAACAGTGCCATCCACAGATCCCCTCCTTAACAGTGCCATCCACAGATCCCCTCCATAACAGTGCCATCCACAGATCCCCTCCATAAAAGTGCCATTCACAGATCCCCTCCATAACAGTGCCATTCACAGATCCCCTCCATAACAGCGCCATTCACAGACGACCCCCCAGCGCCATAAATATCACTTGTAGACAAATCTGCATGTTGTTTCAAGGCGGCGTCTGGGGAGGGGCCAAGGGCGGGGCCAGGGGTGTGGCTGAAGGAGGGATCAGGGGGTGGAGCTGAAGGGGGCCCCGTCATGTATGCTGTACGGGGCCCCATGATTTCTATCAGCGGCCCTGTCCACACGGGCGTATTCAGTCCGTGAAGTATACTGTATGTGACCGAGGTTTTTTACGGGCTGAACACTGCTCCTGTGACACAAACTCACGGCATTAAAATTATTTATATTGCTGTGTGTTGCTGCATGACCTCAGGTGTACTAAGTTGTACTGACATAATGCCGTCAGTACAATTCAGTACAGCCGAGGTCAGGAAGCAACACGATAATGCTGTGAGTTTGTGTCACAGGAGCAGGCAATTTCAAGGCTTTTTCAGTACGAGCTCCGCTATGCAACGCCTACCAACATCTAAACACAACCCCCTCCCTTGATTGACCAAATCAAAGTGGTACTCTATCTGAATCTGTCAATCAAGGGGAGGGGCTTGTGTTTAGACATCGGTAGGCGTTGCATAGCGGAGCTCGTACTGAAAAAGCCCATCTCCTTCCTGGTGCCCGATATTGGCTGCCAGAAACTGTGGTGCCGATAGTGAGGAGAAAGGTATTATTTTAAACTGCAGGATCATCCCTACCAGGCTATGTGCCTGGTTTAATAGGGGTGATCCTGGTGACAGAGCAGCTTTAAAGGGGTTGTCTGAGTTC
The DNA here is from genome assembly GCF_905171765.1 of Bufo bufo. Lineage (NCBI taxonomy): Eukaryota > Metazoa > Chordata > Amphibia > Anura > Bufonidae > Bufo > Bufo bufo. The sequence continues at coordinate 178,657,858 of NC_053393.1, read as the reverse complement.
AAAATAAAAAAGTCCTACTCAGTGATTGACCGCCTTCCCTGTATGGTTGTGGATGCAGAAAAGTCTGTCACCCACAAAATAGGACCATCCGCTAAGTATATAAAGAGCAAAAGGTTTCTTGCAAGGGTATGCCACAGTACATGCGGTATTATATTGTGCAGCTCACCAAACTGCAGTTGTTGACTCCCTCATGCACACCCGGTTCAGCTGAGTGTATATGTTTTCAATGGGGACGGAGGACAAATCTGTTGCCAGACACCTCTGGTAGTGGATTATCTCCTGGAAGAACAAAAGGATCAGATGAAAAAATTCAATTTGCCCTATCCTTCTCTCTCCATTGGAGGAGAGTCAGGAGCTTCTTAAATACATTAGGTTGTCATCTAGTCCCATCAAAAACGTTGGATCCGGACAATAATACACTAGTATTGTGCCCGCATTGCTGAGAAAAATGTTGTTTTAAAATATGCAAAATAGCCTGTAGGAGCAATGGGGGCGTTGCCATTACACCTGGAGGCTCTGCTCTCTCTGCAACTGCCACGACCTCTTCACTTTGATTGACAGGGCCAGGCAGTGAAAACTTCATCACACTTGGCCCTGTTAATGAAGGTGCAGAAGATGCAGCAGTTGCAGAGAGAGTAGAGTCTCCAGGTGTAACGACAACGCCGCCATTGCTCCAAGAGCCTCCTTTGCATATATTATTACATCATTTTTCTCAGCAATGCGGGCACATATGAACATAGGACCAACACAGATGCCAAGCGCACATGTAACAGGTCAGCCAGTTTCATAGGTACAAATATGCTGACAGATGCCCTCTAAAATGGCTATCCCATGATGGATTTAAAAAATGAAAATCAGACATATAGTACATGATCATGTCTTTTTAACAAAGCTACAACCAGCCCTATACCTCAAATGAATGCAGAGATCTCCCCATTCATTTCTCAAATTCTTTTCCTAGATTTATTTCTGAGCATGTGCGTCCACCTCAGTGAGGTGGTCAGAAAAATAAGAAAAATAACAGTAGGAGCGCTATAAAGATAGTTTTTATTGAATAGCTCAGTGGCTATACTACATTTTTAGTTATATGCAATTATAAAAGTATTAAATTCCATGTGCTGGTTTGAAAACTGCAGACTATTTGTGTGGGACAACTCCTTTACGATAAAGAGTGGTATGTGCTATGTCTCATTTTCACCAGAAGTGCCGGCAAAATTAGCCTTCTTCCAGACAGGTATAAATATGAATTACTGTAATGTCAGGCAGAGGCTTACTCATTGTGCTGCGGACAAACAACCTAAGACATCATCAATTTCCAGGAAACGGTCTACGATTCATGACAGGCTTTTATTAACTTCGATTGCAGTGGTATTTCGAACAGGTCTGTGGCGTTACCACACACCTGTCGATATACTTCTAGTCGCATGGCCATGCAGACATCATTGTAAAAGAATTCGAAAAATCGGGCTCTGACTCGACATACCAGAGACGTCAGTTCCGGACGAGAGAGAAATCCCGTAAGCGTGATTCCGCGAGAGTTTGTCAATACAGACCTCGAGAACATCTAATCGAGGAGTGCGACGCGAGACGCCGGAGCTTCCCGCACCGCTCGCCCCTCGGTAACATCAGCGGAGACGCCAGAATAACTCCTGAAGGAAGGAGGTAAGCGGCTGAATAACCATCTGTTACAATTTGACTAAATACGATCACTATTGATACTACGACCCTTCGGATTGTATCAGAACTTACCCGAAAGTAACAACACTACTTGCAGCAATTGCGATTATTTTTGTCAATATAACATCAACTTTCTAAGCTCCATAAGGAAACAAAGAGCAGTATATGCACTTGTATGGTAAAAGAGATCTTCATTTGTATTACGGACTCTCATAGTGGCACACAGTAGTTGCCCCCTTTGTGGACATTGTGATTTAATTGGTTTTATATAGATTTTATATAGATTTTATAGTGTCTGATATCATTTTATATAATAAATGTGTGTTTGATGTTAGAGTGCTCGCCCAATATATTCTCTATTTCAATTTTATTAACTTCACATGTTGTTTTATGGAGAGGAAATCCCAGGATACAGAAAAGGTGGCAATGTCTTCATGACAGTTAAAGGGGTTATCCATCCCCTATAATGACCCCCTTCCCCCAATCTCCCAGGCCCTTCGTATACATTATACTTACCTGCTCCCCAGCACCCACGTCGCTCCAGATTCCTGCAGGGACCCGGAGCAACACGGGTGCTGGGAAGCAGGTAAGTATAATGTATACAAGAGGCCTAAGCATTGGAGTGGGGGGGTCATTATAGGGGTTGGATAAACCCTTTAAAAAACAAGTTCAGGGAAATGTTTGCAGAATGCTATAAAATATGTTGCTAGCCCAGGGATCAGCAACCTTCAGCACTCCAGCTGCTGTGAAACTACAACTCCCAGCATGCAAACATGCTTGGCTGTTCTCACAACTCCCATAGAAGTGAAGGGAGCATTCTGGAAGTTGTAGTTTCACAACATCTGGAGTGCCGGAGGTTGCTGATCCCTGTGCTAGCCAATAAAAAGACGATGATGATTTATACGTTAGAAACTGGAAGAAAACTGGCAGAAAAATAAATAAGTTATGGGTCTTGGGATGCGGCAATGAAAAAAACATTTACTTTAAAAAAAAGAAAAACATATTTTATTGTTCAAAAGCACTAAAACTTTATATACATATTTGGTATCGCTATATTTGTACTGACGCAAATGAAGTTATGATGTTATTTATGCCACACAGCGAATGTTGCAAAATTTACTATGTTAAAAACTCAGTGGTGGTATTGCTTTTTTTTCCCTCTCCCCTCAGAAATATTTAATAAAAGTTAACTAGTAAGGGCTCTTTCACACTGGCGGCAGGGGACTCCAGCGGGTGAACTGCCTGTCGGATCCGTCCTGCCGCTAGTTCACGTGTGCCCCCGGACTGCCGCTCCATCCCCATTGACTAAATGGGGGCAGGGGCGGAGTTCCGGCGGCGGCACGGCAGTGCATGGCGAGAGGCATCCGGACTAAAAGTACTGCATGCACTACTTTCAGTCCGGCTGCCTGTCGCCGTGCGCTGCCGTGCCGCCACCGGAACTCCGCCCCCATTATAGTCAATGTGGATGGAGCGGCAGTCCGGGGGCACACGTGAACTAGCGGCAGGACGGATCCAACAGGCAGTTCACCCGCCAGAACAGCCTGCCGGAGTCCCCTGCCGCTAGTGTGAAAGTACCCTAAGTTATGTGTATCCCAAAATGGTGCCATCCAAAACTACAACTTTTCTCACAAAAAAACAAGCCTTTCTATGGCTACATCGATGCGCCAGAAAAAAAAAAATCTATATATTAGGCTACATGCACACAACTGTTGTGTGTTTTGCGTTCCACAAATTGCGGATCCGCAAAATACGTAAGCCGCCCATGTGCCTTCCGCAGTTTGCGGAACGAGCGGCCCATTGTAGAAATGCCTATTCTTGTCCGCAACTAACTAAGTAACTAACCGCTGCACCACCAGTGGCACCTGAAATACGCCTAATATGATAAAATGACCCTCTATGTTTTTTTCGGAAACATTGCAGTGTTTCAGAATAGACTAGAGCACTTTGTAATGGGAGCCTGTAATGGATTATGATAGACGTCAGATACCGGGACATTTGTAGGAGTAAGATTTTTTTCTTAAAGGGTTATTAGAAGTTTTTGGCCAGTAGAGCACTAATCATAAAGTAAAAATGTCAGTCACCTTTCCTGCCACTCTGTTACCACACTGAGGGTCCACCCCATCTCCTTCCTATCCTTGGCCTGTACAAATCCATACTGGGGCCAGTGACATGAAATGAGTGATAAGACTGTCCTACATGGTCTAATTCTCATCACCTCTTTGGATAAACAGAGAACCGCACATCACTGTAGCTCAAAATCAGTGTATAAGTAAAGCATAAGCCTCATGCATATAACCGTTGGTGTTTTTGCGGTCCGCAAATTGCAGGTACGCAAAACATGGATATCGGCCGTCCTGCCCTCTATAGAACTGTCTGTAATACAAACAAGAATAAGACATTTTCTTTTTTTTGGCGGGGCCACGGAATGGACATACAGATGCGGACAGAACACAATGTGCTGATCACATCTTTTGTTGCACCCTTGAAGTGAATGGGTCCGCATCCAGCCCACAAAAAATGCAGATCAGATGAGGACAAGAAACACGGCCGTGTGCATGAGCCCAAATACCGATGAAGCTAATCTACATTTTATTAAGATTTTACCTCTGGAGTTGTTCGCTTACAGTAAATCCTCTATTGAAGGATTTTATAACATGATTGCATGGTTTTGGTTTACAAAAAAGTGTAACTTTGTAAATGGTTCCTGTACTTATTTTGAATTAAATGGTAAATTTACATGTCTCTTGGTACCAAAATGACAAAACTCAGACTTCAGTTAGGAATGCACTAGCTAGGCTAAATTGCTGTCACGGGTGAAGTTTGCAGATAGCTGGAACTTATGAATAAACGAGCGACTGGCTTGATCCCAAACTAAGGAGCTTATAGGTGAGCCCTATAAAACCCTAAGAGCTCTCCCTGACTGCTATGCACATGCAAGGTCTCGATGGTAGACGATTGCATGCCCACGTACCTAAGTCTGTGTGACACCTGAAAACCCTATAATAGTGAGGGGACACTACCACCAGCTCCCTGCACTTAATACGGATGCAGTCAGGGTCACCTAGAATCAAGCCAGCAAGGAAACACAATAAAGTAAAGGACTTATCTGAGCAAACAGCAGAAGCAGCCTCCAGCAGTAAACACTTCATCCAGGAAGTAGTATAAACCGCAAAGTGAGGCAGTATGGGAGGGAATATAAAGGAAGACGATTAGTCTAAATAAGTGACACCTGGCAGAAGGAAAGGAGATGAGAAAGTGAAACCAAAACAAAGAACATCATACAAGAGGTAGAGAAGAAAGTCTGCCAGACCTTCTCACAGAACTGGCGGTGACAATTGCTTCTACAGAAAGGTTATTATTATGAAAATAATTAATATAGCAACTTTGAAGCAACGTTTTGGTAACAGACTACAAAAAACAGTGTGTAGTCACATACTGCAGTCATTCACCCTGTCATTTGTGTTTTATTTCTTATTAACCTCTTCCGGACTACCCGCCAGGTATTTAAATATGGTGCCTACTCGCAAGCAAAGCAGCATCATAGCCATCGGGTGCCTGCTGTTTAAAATAGCAGACACCCAGGGCTAATGCATGTGATCGATGATAACGCTTAACCCCTCAGATGCCATGGTCAAATGTGACCATGGCATATGGGAGTTCAAAATCCCAGGAGCGCGCACTCTGTGGCAAACTCAGTGTCACGGGGTTCCGAAGGTGCACTCGGTCCCCCATTGCCAGCAGACCTGTTGCTTAGCTTTGGGAATGAGGATTTGTGCTTGACCTCATTCCCAGGGCGGCTTTGCTGGCTGGGTGGCTCCCTGCTCCTAGTCTGCCTTGAGCGCCGAGCTGATCACTCGGTGCTCGACTGGTTGGCCTGTCGGTCATGTGACGCTGGCCACGTCACATGACCCTCACTCCCCACTATAAATACAGGCAGCCTGCTGGCCACAGGTTGCCTGTTAATTTCTAGGTTCCTGGCTATTTGTTGGACTACTGAATACTTACCTGATCCTGTTCCCTGACGATCCTCTGCCTGCTCCTCCTGTACTGCGCTTCCATCCTGGTATTGTGACCTCGGCTCCCACCTGACTACTCTCTTAGGACTCCTCTTGTACTTCGCTACTCTCCTGGTATTTGACCCCGGCTTCTCCTGACCATTCTTTGCTTAATCCGTTGTACTGCGTAGCTCTCTTGGTTCTGACCTGGTCCGTTCATGTTCCGTATTTTGTCTTGTCTGTCTTCCCTGCACATATCCTAAGTTAGGGACTGCCGTCCAGTTGTCCCCTGTCATCAGGACTCGTGAGGCAAGTAGGCAGGGCCAGGGGTGAGGGTGGAGCGCAGTGGTCACTACCCTTCCCCCTGTGTGTGTGTGGACGTGACCGTTACAGATTAACAGGCCCAACAACCACTGTATCATGAATCCTCTTATTACCCTGACTGACCATGTCTCTAACTTGACACAGATGGTGCAGGAGCTAGGAGGGAAACTCCTTTCTTTTGAGTTAGGGCAAGGTTCTTCCACTCCTCTGCCCCCCAGTCCACATGTTGAACCCCAGATCAAGCTCCCAGAACCTTTTTCTGGAGACCGGAGGAGGTTTCTCTCCTTTAAGGAGAGTTGCAAACTCTACTTCCGTCTGCGCCCCGTGTCCTCCGGTCCCGAGAGCCAACGCGTGGGGATTATTATTTCTCTACTACAGGGTGATCCCCAGGACTGGGCATTCTCGTTACCTCCTGGGGCCAGTTGTCTGACTTCCGTGAAGGGGTATGGACCTGAAGAGAGATCTTGGGTACCTGCTAGGGAGGTTCATGCTCCTAGACTTGTTCGTAAATTTCATTTAGAACACCCTGAAAAGCCATCGCCTGAAGTCTTGCGTCCGGTGGCCCCTCGTAAAAGGGGGGGTACTGTCACGGGGTTCTGAAGGTGCACTCGGTCCCCCATTGCCCGCAGACCTGTTGCTTAGCTTTGGGAATGAGGATTTGTGCTTGACCTCATTCCCAGGGCGGCTTTGCTGGCTGGGTGGCTCCCTGCTCCTAGTCTGCCTTGAGCGCCGAGCTGATCACTCGGTGCTCGACCGGTTGGCCTGTCGGTCATGTGACGCTGGCCACGTCACATGACCCTCACTCCCCACTATAAATACAGGCAGCCTGCTGGCCACAGGTTGCCTGTTAATTTCTAGGTTCCTGGCTATTTGTTGGACTACTGAATACTTACCTGATCCTGTTCCCTGACGATCCTCTGCCTGCTCCTCCTGTACTGCGCTTCCATCCTGGTATTGTGACCTCGGCTCCCACCTGACTACTCTCTTAGGACTCCTCTTGTACTTCGCTACTCTCCTGGTATTTGACCCCGGCTTCTCCTGACCATTCTTTGCTTAATCCGTTGTACTGCGTAGCTCTCTTGGTTCTGACCCGGTCTGTTCATGATCCGTATTTTGTCTTGTCTGTCTTCCCTGCACATATCCTAAGTTAGGGACTGCCGTCCAGTTGTCCCCTGTCATCAGGACTCGTGAGGCAAGTAGGCAGGGCCAGGGGTGAGGGTGGAGCGCAGTGGTCACTACCCTTCCCCCTGTGTGTGTGTGGACGTGACCGTTACACTCAGTCTTCCAAAATGAGTCAAGGCTGGCGCAGATAGGTTTCTATAGAGACCCTGCATGTAGTAGCGCTCTATAGGAACACAGTGAAATTCTCGTAGACTCTAATGCTTGTTCCGGGTCCCTAGGGCAGAGATGGGCAAACTGCGGCTCTTCAGCTGTTGTAAAACTACAACTCCTAGTATGCCCAGTCTGCCTACAGCTATCAGCCTACAGCAGGGCATGATGAGATTTGTAGTTTTACAACAGCTGGAGAGCCGCAGTTTGACCATCCCTGCCCTAGGGGAACAATTAAAAAGTGTAAGGCCCCTTTCACACTGAATCCGGACCCATTCATTTCTATGGGGCTGTGCACACGAGCGGTGATTTTCACGCATCGCTTGTGCGTTGCGTGAAAATCGCAGCATGTTCTATATTCTGCGTTTTTCACGCAACGCAGGCCCCATAGAAGTGAATGGGGCTGCGTGAAAATCACAAGCATCCGCAAGCAAGTGCGGATGCGGTGCGATTTTCACGCACGGTTGCTAGGAGACGATCGGGATGGGGACCCGATCATTATTATTTTCCCTTATAACATGGTTATAAGGGAAAATAATAGCATTCTTAATACAGAATGCATAGTACAATAGGGCTGGAGGGGTTAAAAAAAAATAATAATAATATAACTCACCTTAATCCACTTGATTGCGCAGCCCGGCTTCTCTTCTGTCTTCTTCTTTGCTGTGCACAGGAAAAGGACCTTTGATGACGTCACTGCACTCATCACATGGTCCGTCATATGATCCATCACCATAGTAAAAAGATCATGTGATGGACCATGTGATGAGCGCAGTGACGTCATCAAAGGTCCTATTCCTCAAAGAAGAAGACAGAAGAGAAGCCGGGCTGCACGATCAAGTGGATTAAGGTAAGTTAAACTATTTTTTTTTTTTTTTTAACCCCTCCAGCCCTATTGTACTATGCATTCTGTATTAAGAATGCTATTATGTTCCCTTATAACCATGTTATAAGGGAAAATAATAAAATCTACACAACACCTAACCCAAACCCGAACTTCTGTGAAGAAGTCCGGGTTCGGGTCTGGGTACCAAACATGCCGATTTTTCTCACGCGCGTGCAAAACGCATTACAATGTTTTGCACCTGCACGGAAAAAAACACAAACATGGAACGCAATCGCAGTGAAAACTGACTTGTTTTAGTGTCAAAATCGCAACATTTTCCCTGAACGCATCCGGCCCCAATCCACAACGCCCGTGTAAAAGGGGCCTAAAAGAAAGAAAAAAAGTTTTTAAAAATACAAAAAATATTCCTCCCTCTCCCCATATTAAAAATTATAATAAATGCAGTAAAAAAAAAAACATAAAAATGTGGTGGAGTTGTGTTTTTTTTTTTATAATTCCAACCCATTTTTCTATTTTTTTCCAGCTTCCCACAACATCGTATGCAACAGTAAATGATGCCATTAGAAAGTACAACTTATCCCACAAAAAACAAGCCCTCATGTGAATTGGAAAAATAAAAAAAATGATGGTTGGAATTAAAATCGGAAAATGTCCTGGTCCTGAAAGGGTTCATGTAAATTTGGTAACTTACCGGTAGTTTTCTTTCTTTGAAGACAAAGAGGCATAGGTCTTCAAAAGAGTTAAAAGGGTTTTCCAGGATTTTTTTTACTGATGACCTATCTTCTGGATAGGTCATCAGTAGTTGATCGATGGGGGTCTGACACCCTTGACCCCGACAATCAGCTGTTTGGGAAGGCATCGGTGCCGCTTAAGTTGTATTTTTTCTTAAAGTTTATTAAAGTTTTAGGTTTTAACAAGGGTACACCACATCAAGTATAACAGTAATAGAATAGTGAGTACGAGATAAAGCGAATACCAAAAGAAAACATAGGAACAGGAACATTTTAACAGTCATAGGGGATGGTATGGTCCAGATATAAATTACCTATATTCAAAACTAAGCAAATAGCAGGTTATGCAGTTTACCCAGTAATCAAATATATTTCAGTGGAAACTCTGAAGATGTTTCTGGTGAAATTTGTGGTGAGACTGAGATTTCAAAGAAATAAATTCACTGAGCAATAGCAAATTGTGAAATTGTCTTTTCCTAGCTTTAGGTTAATTTATGATATCTGACAATAGAGGCATAATATATGGACAATGCCACCACCTTCACCATTTCCCTGAATTTAATCTCTTCAGTTTTGGGTACCAGTGGACATGAAACACATAGTGGAATTTGATCGGGTTCAAGGGTGGGAAACCAAAGTGATACATGGAATGAGTGTGTAAGGTGTATTTAGAGTTAGCTACCAAGAGGTGGCCTACTGTTTCAGGGGAAAATGCCTGGACTGGGACCTTATTTTGGACCAATTACTGAGCACTGCCAGGAGTGAATGAAGTGTTAACCATTATGTCACTGAAAGTAATTGTCTGTAATCTATCTTTGGTTCATAAAATAATTTTCATATAGAGTAATAGTCATAGGGAATTTCCTCTGTATTTGGATCTGTTTTTCTAGCAGGTTTCTGTTCCTGTTTAGTTCTGTTCTAACAAGCCTGAACCACTACTGATATGATAGATCAGGGATCAGCAACCTTCGGCACTCCAGCTGTGGTGAAACTACAACTCCCAGCATGCAAACTTGCTTGGCTGCTCTTGGAACTCCCATAGAAGTCAATGGAGCATGCTGGGAGTTGTAGTTTTACCACAGCTGGAGTGCCGGAGGTTGCTGATCTCTGTGATAGATGCTGATTCCATTCCACTTTTAATGGCTCTGTCTGTTATAGTATATATATGAACAAAAGCATTTGGACACATACTGTACACGACACATACTGTACACCTACCTTATACCTACAGGAGCTTTTATGACTTCCCATCCTAAATCCATACAATCAGTTTACATAGTTACATAGTTAATATGGTTGAAAAAGTGAAGTCCATCAAGTTGAACCAAGGGATAGGTCGGGATGTGAATTCTAGAAAAGGGGAGTAAGATCCAGATTTGTTACATATTTTCATAAGCATTAAAATGTAATTTACTTTTAAGAATTCATATAAACTTTTTTTTTTATTATTGTCCACTGTTCCTGCTGTGACCACATCCTGAGGAAGTCTATTCCAAAGATTCACAATTCTTACAGTAAAAAAACTTTGATGCTTCTGGAGACTGAACTTTTTCTTCTGCAGTCGGAGGCAGTGCCCCCTTGTATTTTGCGGACAGTTTTTCACCATATTTTTTTGTATGGTCCATTTATATATTTGTATATGGAACTGGAACTAAGTGGACTAAAACAACACCTGAAACATTACGGTTGGCACAATGCTGTCAGGCAAGTAACGTTTTCCTGACATTCACCAAACCCAGACTCGTCCATCCGACTGCCAGACATACGAGCATGATTCGTCATTCTACAGAACACATTTCCACTGCTCCAGAGTCAAGTGCTGGCATGCTTTACACCACTCATGTCACTGTGTTTGGTAATATAAGGCTTGTATGCAGCTGCCCGGCCATAGAAGTCTATGCCGTCAGTCAGCTAATGGAACAGACAAATGAAATCTAAGTTTTCCCCTAAGTAACTGTCACTGAATCTTACCCTAGATCTATCGCTGAACACTGGCCCTAAGGTAGCTGTAATTTTTTAACATTTCTTTTACATTTATTGCTTCTATCTTCCGTTCTGGACTGTGGTCACATGACCATGTACATTCAGCTCTTTCTTATTTCCTGTGATGTTATGTCCATGGGCATGTCAAATCAGCAACAGTGTAGTGTAACTAGCTGGATGGAAGGTGCTATAAACTAGCTGGGTGCTGCTAGGGCGGTGCAGAGAGAAAGGAGAAGTGCATCATGGGATTGATTGGATACAGCAGCAATGTACATACAGGATGTAACCAAACAAGAGTGATTTGTTTACATAGTAATCCTGGAAATTCCTTTTAACCCTTTCCTGACGCATCAATTTTCCATTTTTTTGTGCTTTTGTTTTTCAGTCCCTGCCTTCCCGGAGCCATAACTTTTTTACTTTTCTGTTCACATTGCCATATGACGACTTTTTTTTTTTGCACAAAAAATTGCACTTTCTAGTGGCGCCATATAATATTGCATAGGATGGAGTAGGAAGCTGGAAAAAAATCTCTGCACAGCCTTGATATTAGTAAGAAAATGCCCCATCCAGGATGGCCTGTACCTTAACCAGATCCAATGAAAACTCTACAGGAAATTATCTACCCCAAAAAGGAGACACTCAGGACCTCAAACTCACAGTTCTGCATTTCAGCAAATAGGTGATCCTCTCTCATCTTGTGCAAGACCATAAAGTAATAACCTTCCAATTGTCATTCAAAAGAGTGTTTCTAAAGGAAGGAAAAAAAAATACCAAACTTCAAAAAAGCTAAATTTAGCCATAGGCCTTACTAACTGGGACAAAGTCCTCAAAAATAAAAATACAGCCACAAAATGGGATATTTTTAAAAGCATCCTAAAATCTAATTGTGAGCAGTACATACCTTATGGGAATAAAAGGTTAAGGAACAAGAAAAAAACAATGTGGATAAATAGAACTGTAAAGAAAGCAATAAATGACAAAAAGAAAGCATTTAAAATCACTAAAACAGGAGGGTAGCGAGGAAGTAGTGAAAAACTATAAGGAAAAAAATAGAAGCAGCCAAACTAGAGACAGAGAGATTAATTGCCAAATTATATAAATGATCAAAAAAAATATAAATCTGAAGGTGTCAACCCTCTACAGAGTAATAAGGGGGAAGTTGCAGAGAGCAATGAGGAGAAAGCAAAGCTATTAAATATTTTTTTCTTCACGGTATTCACTGAGGAAAATAAACTGTCAGATGAAATGCAGAATGTCAAAGTAAATTCCCCATTAAAAGTGCCCTGTCTGACCCAGGAAGAAGTACAGCGGCGTCTTAAAAAGATTAAAATAGACAAATCGCCAGGACCAGATGGCATACACCCCTGTATCCTAAAATAATTAAGTAATGTCATAGACAGACCCTTATTTCTGATATTTAACCCCTTAAGGACACATGACGTACCGGTACGGCATGTTTCCCGAGTCCTTAAGGACACATGACGTACCGGTACATCATATGTTGTTCCGATCACCGCCGCCCGGCGGGCGGTGATCGGAACAAGGTGCCTGCTCAAAACATTGAGCAGGCACCTCGGCTAAATGCGCGGGGGGGGCCCCTGACCCTCCCGTGTCGGCGATCGCCGCAAACCGCAGGTCAATTCAGACCTGCGGTTTGCGGATTTTTATGGTGCGCCGGCGGTGCCATCGGGTCCCCATGGGGCTGTGGGGGGGGATCCGATGGCATGGAAGGCAGCGCGATGCCTTCCTGAGGCATCTGCGCTGCCTTCCGGTGAAGAGCCTGTGAGATCCAGCCCCCTGGATCTCACAGGCCCCGGAAGCTGTATGGGACAAAAAATAAAGTGAAAAAAAAAGTTGAAAAAATAAAGTTTTCCCCCCAAAAAATGTAAAGTTTCAAGTAAAAATAAACAAAAACGTCATTTTCCTTAAATAAAGTAAAAAAAAAAAAAGGTAAAAAATAGGGGGGGGAAAAAATATACATATTAGGTATCGCCGCGTCCATATCGACCGGCTCTATAAACATATCACATGACCTAACCCCTCAGATGAACACCGTAAAAAATAAAAAATAAAAACTGTGCTAAATAAACCATTTTTTTGTCACCTTACATCACAAAAAGTACAACAGCAAGCGATCAAAAAGGCGTTTGCCCACCAAAATAGTACCAATCTAACCGTCACCTCATCCCGCAAAAAATGAGCCCCTACCTGAGACAATCGCCCAAAAATTTAAAAAACTATGGCTCAGAATATGGAGACACTAAAACATCATTGTTTTTGTTTGAAAAAAGCTGTTATTGTGTAAAACTTACATAAATAAAAAAAAGTATACATATTTGGTATCGCCGCGTCCGTATCGACTGGCTCTATAAAAATATCACATGACCTAACCCCTTAGATGAACACCGTAAAAATTTTTTTAATAAAAACTGTGCTAAATAAACAATTTTTTTTCACCTTACATCACAAAAAGTGTAATAGCAAGCGATCAAAAAGTCACACGCACCCCAAAATAGTGCCAATAAAACAGTCATCTCATCCCGCAAAAATCATACCCTACCCAAGGTAATCTCCCAAAAACTGAAAAAATTATGGCTCTCAGACTATGGAAACACTAAAACATGATTTTTTTGCTTCAAAAATGAAATCATTGTGTAAAACTTACATAAATAAAAAAAAAGTATACATATTAGGTATCGCCGCATCCGTGACAACCTGGTCTAAAAAAATATCACATGATCTAACCTGTCAGATAAATGATGTAAATAACAAAAAATAAAAACGGTGCCAAAACAGCTATTTCTTGTTATCTTGCTTTACAAAAAGTGTAATATAGAGCAACCAAAAATCATATGTACCCTAAACTAGTACAAACAATACTGCCACCCTATACCATAGTTTCTAAAATGGGGCCACTTTTTTGGAGTTTCCACTCTAGGGGTGCATCAGGGGGGCTTCAAATGGGACATGGTGTAAAAAAAAACAGTCAAGCAAAATCTGCCTTCCAAAAACCGTATGGCATTCCTTTCCTTCTGCGCCCTGCCGTGTGCCCGTACAGCTGTTTACGACCACATATGGGGTGTTTCTGTAAACTACAGAATCGGGCAATAAATATTGAGTTTTGTTTGGCTGTTAACCCTTGCTTTGTTACTGGCAAAAATGGATTAAAATGGAAAATTTTCCATCCCAAAAAAATAAAATATCATTCCCAAAACAAACATGAAGTAGACATATGGGGAATGTAAAGTAATAACTATTTTTGGAGGTATTACTATGTATTATAGAAGTAGAGAAATTGAAACTTGGAAATTTACAATTTTTTACAAATTTTGGGTAAATTTGGTATTTTTTTATAAATTAAAATGATTTTTTTTTACTTCATTTTACCAGTGTCATGAAGTACAATATGTGACGAAAAAACAATCTCAGAATGGCCTGGATAAGTCAAAGCATTTTAAAGTTATCAGCACTTAAAGTGACACTGGTCAGATTTGCAAACAATGGCCTGGTCCTTAAGGTGAAATAGGGCTCTATACTGACAGGGAGTGTTCCACAAGATTGGCGCATAGCAAATGTGGTGCCAATATTCAAAAAGGGTCCAAAAACAGAGCCCGGAAACTATAGGCCGGTAAGTTTAACATCTGTCGTGGGTAAACTGTTTGAAGGTTTTCTAAGAGATGCTATCTTGGAGTACCTCAATGAAAATTAGCAAATAACGCCATATCAGCATGACTTCATGAGGGATCTTTAATAAGTTTCTATGAGGAGGGCAAATCAATGGATGTCGTATACCTGGACTTCTCCAAAGCATTTGACACTGTACCGCATGAAAGGTTAGTATATAAAATGATAATGCTTGGACTTGAAGAAAATGTCTGTATATGGGTAAGTAACTGGCACAGTGATAGAAAACAGAGGGTGGTTATTAATGGTACACACTCAGATTAGGTCACTGTCACTAGTGGAGTACCTCAGGGGTCAGTATTGGGCCCTATTCTCTAATATATTAATAATCTTGTAGAAGGCTTGCACAGTAAAATATAAATTTTTGCAAATGACACTAAACTGTGTAAAGTAATTAATACGGAAGAGCACAGTATACTGCTACAGAGGGATCTGGATAGATTGGAGGCTTTGCCAGATAAGTGGCAGATGAGGTTTAACATTGAAAAATGTAAGGTTATGCACATGGGAAGGAATAATACAAGTCACCAGTACATACTAAATTGTAAAACACTGGATAACACTGACATGGAAAAGGACCTAGAAATTTGAGTGAACAGCAAACTAAGCTGTAGAAACCAGTGTCAGGCAGCTGCTGCCAACGCCAATAAGATAATGGGTTGCATCAAAAGGGGCCTGTGATGAGAACATAGTCCTGCCACTTTACAAATCACTAGTCAGACCACACATGGAGTACTGTGTACAGTTCTGGGCTCCTGTGAACAAGGCAGACATAGCAGAGCTGGAGAGGGTTCAGAGGAGGGCAACTAAAGTAATAACTGGAATGGGGCAACTACAGTACCCTGAAAGATTATAAAATTAGGGTTATTCACTTTAGAAAAAAGGCCACGGAGGGGAGATCTAATTAATATGTATAAATATATCAGGGGTCAGTACAGAGATCTCTCCCATCATCTATTTATCCCCAGGACTGTGACTGTGACGAGGGGACATCCTCTGCGTCTGGAGGAAAGAAGGTTTGTACACATAGAAAAGGATTCTTTATGGTAAGAGCAGTGAGACTATGGAACTCTCTGCCTGAGGAGGTGGTTATGGTGAACTCACTAAAAGAGTTCAAGAGGGGCCTGGATGCATTTCTGGAATGTAATAATATTACAGTCTATAGCTACTAGAGAGGGGTCGTTGATCCAGGGAGTTATTCTGATTGCCTGATTGGAGTCGGGAAGAATTTATTTTCCCCTTAAGTGGAGAAAATTGGCTTCTACCTCACAGGTGTTTTTTTGCCTTCCTCTAGATCAACTTGCAGGATAACAGGCCGAACTGGATGGACAGATGTCTTTTTTTGGCCTTATAAACTATGTTACTATGATACTTTCTTAACACCTTAAGGACCCAGGGTGAGAATGCTCGTCCTAAATGGCCGATACTTTGCGCCCCAGGACGAGCATTCCTGTCCTGCGGTCCTTCCTCCCCCCAGCACGGATCCGGCTGTTACTGATAATGCTGATGCCGGTGGATTAACCCCTCATATGCCGCAGTCAGCGCTGACCGCATCATATGGGAGGTTTGCACTCCCTCTCCTTAGCCATCGGCCATTCCAAGGCCTTGGGTTCTGGCATGTACGGAGGCCAGGCTGGGTCTCATAGGCAAACTATCAGTGTATTACACTGTGTAATACTGTAAAGGGGGAATATTAATTACAAATATTTATGCAGCTGTCTACCAATGACTCCGCCTATTTATACCTTTATATTAATAACACTATACTTTCACTTTGCTTCACACTACCCGCTAAACTAGCTGCATGCGCCTTACTGAACTAACTACCGCTAGTAACCACACGTTACACAGTAGGTATAATACAAATAATACACAATATTTATTAACACCTACAGTGCACAACTCACGCAATACACTTAACAATACAGTACTAAAAATACAGTACTAAACTACACTACATGGTTCCCAAATTCCACCCACAAAACTATCTAATACAATACACACACACACATACATTAACAGCCCACCCAACCTGGACTAGAAACTATCCCTACAGGGAAATTACTACAGTAGCAGTGGACAGGGGTATATAACAATGGGATAGGGGTTAATCGTAGGACGTTATAGCAGGGGTACAGGTGTCAGGGATAGGGGTTGATAAGGGTTATATGGAGGGGTATGTTGGTGGGATAGGGTTGGTAGGGGTTAATCAGGGGAATACATTGGTGGGATAGGGTAGGTATTCGTTGGTGGGAGAGGGTAGGTAGGGGTTAATCAGGGGGATCCGTTGGTGGGATAGGGTAGGTATAGGGGTTAATCAGAGGCATCCGTTGGTGGGATAGGATAGGTATAGGGTAGGTAGGGGTTAATATCGTTGGTGGTATAGGGGGAAGGTAAGGGTATAGGGGTTAATGATACTCAGTGCTCGTTGTCCAGGGGGTGCTAGTTCGTCTAGGGGTGATCCTCTTCAGGGTGGGGGCAGCTCGGCTCTTCTTTCTTAGTGCAGGGGCCGCCGGATATTTATATCCGGCGGCCCGCGCTGCTGCACCGCCCACACTGTGGCGCGCGGGCGCGTGCCACCATCAGGGACATGTGGGCCGGCGCAGTGAGATGACGTCACTGCGCCAGCCTGCACGTCCCCGGACGAGCGCGTCGGGGCCACGCCACCTGACAGGCGGGAAAAACCTTTGATCTCCCGCCTGCAACACTTTGCATTCCGGACAGCGTGATAGTAATCGCGCTGCCGGAAGGCACATAATAGAAGGAGGGGAGGTTTCTCCCCTCTTCCTATTATGCATAATTATCTCCAGCGGTGCTGGACATAATTATTACAAAGGACTCCGATTCTATTGAATCTGAGTTATTTGAAGCATACAGGATGACCGGACTCTTGTCCGGTCATTCTGATGCAATTAGCCAGATGGCATCAGTGTAAATGCTTGGGGCACATTCACACTGATACCTCTGGTTTTGGTGACATTTTTCCTATAAGTGGATATATGAGCAATACTATGAGGGGACACATATAAGGGGGCACATATAAAAAGGGACATATAAGGGGGCACAGATATATATATATATATATATATATATATATCTATATATAAAAGGACATATAAGGGGGCACATATTTCCCACAGGGGCCACAATGAGCCCCTGTGGACCACTAAGGGCAGATGTGCGCAGATGCTGGGCACATCTGCGCACATCATCCTATAATGTGGCTGTTAATGCATATATATATATATACAGTACAGACCAAAAGTTTGGACACACCTTCTCATTCAAAGAGTTTTCTTTATTTTCATGACTATGAAGTGTAATACCATGTGATCAAAAAGTAGTATGTACCCTGAAGTAGTACCAAAAAATAAAAAAAATCTATGGCTCTCAGACTATGGAGGCTATGTTCCGTATGGCATCCGTTTTTTTTGCGGATCCGTTTTTTTGCGGATCCATTGTAATAATGCCTATCCTTGTCCGCAAACTAGAAAGAAATAGGACATGCACTATTTTTTTTGCGGGCCACGGAACGGACATACTGTCCGCACATGGTGTGCTGTCCACATTTTTTGCAGACCCATTGAAATGAATGTGTCCGCATCCTATCCGCAAAAAAAAATGGAACAGACACGGAAACAAACATAGTTTTTTTGTTTCAAAAATGTTTCTATTGTGTTAAATGTAAAAAAAAATAAAAAAAGTGGACATATTAGGTATTGCCGCGTCCATAACAACCTGCTCTATAAAAATACCACATGACCTAACCCTTCAAGTGAAAAAAATAAAATAAAAACTGTGTCAAAAAAGCCATTTTTGTCACCTTACATAACAAAAAGTGTAATATCAAGCGATCAAAAATATGCACCCCAAAATAGTACCAATCAAACCGTCATATTATACCGAAAAAAAAGACAGTCGCCCAAAAAACAAAAAAAATATGGCTTTCAAAATATGGAGACACTAAAAAATCTTTTTTTTTCAAAAATGCTTTATTATGTAAAACTAAAACAAACAACCAAAAAAGTTGTCATATTTGGTATTATCACATCCGTAACAACCTGCTCTACAAAAATACCTCATGATCAAATCTGTCAGATGAAAATTGTAAATAACAAAAAATAAAAATTGTGCCAAAACAGCTATTTTTGGTTACTTTGCCTCACAAAAAGTGTAATATAGAGCAACCAAAAATCATATGTACCCTAAAATAGTATCAATAAAATTGCCACCTTATCCCGTAGTTTCCAAAATGGGGTAATTTTTTGGGGAGTTTTTACTCTAGGGGTGCATCAGGGGGTCTTCAAATGTGACATGGCAACTTAAAATTATCCCATTGAAATCTGTCTTCCAAAAACCATATGGCATTCCTTTCTTCCTGCGCCCTGCCGTGTGCCTGTACAGCAGTTTATGACCAAATATGGGGTGTTTCTGTAAACTGCAGAGTCAGGGTAATACATTTTGAGTTTTGTTTGGCTGTTAACCCTTGGTCAAATGGAAAATCTTCCAAAAAAGTGAAATTCTGAAATTTCTTCTCCATTTTCCTTTAATTTTTGTGGAACACCTAAAAGGTTAACAAAGTTTGTAAAATCAGTTTTGAATATCTTGAGGGGTGTAGTTTCTAAAATGGGGCCATTTATGGGTGGTTTCTATTATGTAAGCCTCACAAAGTGACATCAGACCCGAACTGGTCCTTAAAAAATGGGTTTTGGAAATTTTCTGAAATATTTCAAGATTTGCTTCTAACGTTCCCAAAAAATAAAATGTCATTTACAAAGTGATCCAAACATGAAGTAGACATATGGGAAATATAAAGTAATAACTATTTTAGGAGGTATCTGTTTTTTTTTTTCCGTTTACATTCAGTTTTTTGCGTTCCGTATACGGTCCGCACACGGAACCATTAATTTCAATGGATCCGCAAAAAAAATGGAAGGTACTCCGTATGCCTTCCGTCTCCGTATTTCCGTTCCGTTCAAAAATAGAACATGTCCTATTATTGTCCGCATAACAGACAAGGATGGTACTGTTCTATCAGGGGCTGGCTGTTCCATTCTGCAAAAAATGGAATGCACACAGACGTCATCTGTATTTTTTGCGGATCCGTTTTTTGCGGACCGCAAAATACTGAAAAAGCCATATGGTCGTGTGCAAGAGGCTTTAAAAGCAGAGAAATTGAAAATTAGAAAATTGCTAATTTTTTGAAATTTTTGGTAAATCTGGTATTTTTTTTAATAAATAAAAATGATATATTTTGACTCAAATTTACCTCTGTCATGAAGTACAATATGTGAAGAGCAAACAATCTCAGAATGGCCTGGATAAGTGAAAGTGTTTTAAAGTTATTACCACATAAATTGAAACATGTCAGATTTGCAAAAAATGGTCTGGTCCTTAAGGGGTTAAAGAGAACCTGTCACCACAACATGCAATGTAATAGATAGACAGCATGTTATAGAGCAGGAGAAACTGAGCATATTGATTAAGGCTACTTTCACACCTGCGTTTGGTGCGGATCCGTCTTGTATCTGCACAGACGGATCTGCACCTATAATGCAAACGCTTGTATCCGTTCAGAACGGATCCGTTTGCATTATTCTGTCAAAAATAAGTCAAAACGGATCCGTCCTGACTTACATTGAAAGTCAATGGGGGACGGATCCGTTTTTTAATTGCACCATATTGTGTCAGTGAAAACGGATCCGTCCCCATTGACTTACATTGTAAGTCAGGACGGATCCGTTTGGCTCCGCATCGCCAGGCGGACACCAAAACACTGCAAGCATTTGGTGTCCGCTTCCAGAGCGGAATGGAGGCTGAACAGAGCCAGACTGATGCATTCTGAACGGATCCTTATCCATTCAGAATGCATTGGCGCAAAACTGATCTGTTTTGGGACGCTTGTGAGAGCCCTGAAACGGATCTCACAAACGGAATTCAAAACGCCAGTGTGAAAGTAGCCTTAACTGCTATCATAAAATAATGCACCAAGGAGCTTTTGGTATAAAATTAAACTCTATGGGGGGAATTTATCATTAGGCCTCATGCACACGGCCGTTGTGGTCCCCAATGCATAGGCAACATCCGTGCAGCGGGCCGGACCCATTCAACTTGAATGGGTCCGTTGTATGTCCGCACCACAAAAAAAATATGACATGTCATTATTTTTGCGGTGCAGAACCACGGAAAGAGCTTCCGGTGTTCCGTTCCGTGACTCCGTTTCGCATCTCCAGAATTGCGGACCCATTCAAGTGGATTGCCGACCCGCCGTTTGCGGGCCGCAATACGGCCACGGCCGCCCAACGGCCGTGTGCATGCGGCTTTAGGAGAATATTTGAAGTCAGTTTTGCTTCAGTCTGTGTTGGAGTACTTTGTGCCACATTTATCAAATGTTGCATGTTGTTTGATAAATTTGCCGTTTTTTGCGGTCGGCAAATTGCGAATCCGCAAAAACGGATGCTGCCTGTGTGCCTTCCGCAATTTGCGGAACGGAACAAGAGGCCTATTATAGAAATGCCTATTCTTGTCCGCAAAACGGACAAGAATAGGACATGTCTCATAATTTTTGTGGGGTCACGGAATGGAGCAACGGATGCAGACAGCACAGAGTGCTGTCCGCATCTTTTGCGGACCCATTGAAATTAATGGTTCCATATACGGACCGCAAAAAACGTTTGTGTGCATGAGCCCTAAACCTAACACTTCTGTCTAGAGAAGCTACTCCAATTTTCCTACTCCACCCTGCTCCTGGAGTGAGATTGTGACTCATTAACATAGCTCACCACGTCCACTTTTCCATCCATATTACAAAACTGAAGTGAGTGGTGTACACATGCAAAAATTCGCACAATTTTGCGCAAGTGAGTGTAAAAAGTCACAAATTATTACGCAATCGCATAAATTTTGCGCAAGCGAGTGCAAAAAAGTTTTTGATGCCAGAATTCTGGAGTGAAGGTATGAAAAATCATGGCCATATATGTGTCAATGTAATACTGATATACAGTCAGGTCCATAAATATTGGGACATCGACACAATTCTAACATTTTTGGCTCTATACACCACCACAATGGATTTGAAATGAAACGAACAAGATGTGCTTTAACTGCAGACTGTTAGCTTTAATTTGAGGGTATTGACATCTAAATCAGGTGAACGGTGTAGGAATTACAACAGTTTGCATATGTGCCTCCCACTTGTTAAGGGACCAAAAGAAATGGGACAGAATAATAATCATAAATCAAACTTTCACTTTTTAATACTTGGTTGCAAATCCTTTGCAGTCAATTACAGCCTGAATGATAAGAATTTGAGCCACTCAGTCTGCAAGTTTTGCAATTCAAATGGTTTTTTTATTATTATTTTTTCATGTTTACTGCATCATCCATATGCCCGTGAAAAATAAGGAATGACAGATTATTTCTGAGCAGTCGTTTCGTTCACGGTGGACCTTCATCAGTGGTCATGTTATCTGTATGCTGGGTAAAGGTTTGCCTGGGCGCTGGATGCAGGCAATGATTCTTATCATTTGGATACTGCCTTATAAGCCCTTGATCGGCACCGGTGATACTACTTCTAAACAAAGTGCGGTTCCTCATTTCTCTACAAATTACAGCCTGAAGTCTGGAACGCATAGACATCACCAGACGCTGGGTCTCATCCCTGGTGATGCTCTGCCAGGCCTCTACTGCAACTGTCTTCAGTTCCTACTTGTTCTTGGGACATTTTCCCTTAAGTTTTGTCTTCAGCAAGTGAAATGCATGCTCAATCGGATTCAGGTCAGGTGATTGACTTGGCCATTGCATAACATTCCACTTCTTTCCCTTAAAAAACTCTTTGGTTGCTCTTGCAGTATGCTTTAGGTCATTGTCCATCTGCACTGTGAAGCGCTGTCCAATGAGTTCTGAAGCATTTGGCTGAATATGAGCAGATAATATTGACCAAAACACTTTAGAATTCATCCTGCTGCTTTTGTCAGCAGTCACATCATCAATAAATACAAGAGAACCAGTTCCATTGGCAGCCATACATGCCCACGCCATGACACTACCACCACTATGCTTTACTGATGAGGTGGTATGCTTAGGATCATGAGCAGTTCCTTTCCTTCTCCATACTCTTCTCTTCCCATTACTCTGGTACAAGTTAATCTTGGTCTCATCTGTCCATAGGATGTTGTTCCAGAACTGTGAAGGCTTTTTTAGATGTCGATTGGCAAACTCTAATCTGGCCTTCCTGTTTTTGAGGCTCACCAATGGTTTATATCTTGTGGTGAACACTCTGTATTCACTCTGGTGAGGTCTTCTCTTAATTGTTGACTTTGACACACATACACCTACCTCTGAGTGTTCTTGATCTGGCCAACTGTTGTGAAGGGTGTTTTCTTCACCAGGGAAAGAATTCTTCGGTCATCCACCACAGTTGTTTTCCGTGGTCTTCCGGGTCTTTTGGTGTTGCTGAGCTCACCGGTGCGTTCCTTCTTTTTAAGAATGTTCCAAACATTTTTGGCCACGCCTAATGTTTTTGCTATCTCTCTGATGGGTTTGTTTTGTTTTTTCAGCCTAATGATGGCTTGCTTCACTGATAGTGACAGATCTTTGGATCTCATCTTGAGAGTAGACAGCAACAAATTCCAAATGCAAATAGCACACTTGAAATGAAATCTGGACCTTTTATCTGCTCATTGTAATTGGGATAATGAGGGAATAACACACACCTGGCCATGGAACAACTGAGAAGCCAATTGTCCCATTACTTTTGGTTCCTTCACAAGTGGGAGGCACATATGAAAACTGTTGTAATTCCTACACCGTTCACTTGATTTGGATGTAAATACCCTCAAATTAAAGCTGACAGTCTGCAGTTAAAGCACATCATGTTCGTTTAATTTCAAATCCATTGTGGTGGTGTATAGAGCCAAAAAGTTACAATTGTGTCAATGTCCCAATATTTATGGACCTGATTGTATGTAAGTGATTACAATAGTAGAGTGAAAGGATAAGCTTAGTGGGGAAAACTGTGTAATTAAAGGAGGTTCTCGTACCCTGTTTAGCTGCCTCTAAACCTTGATACAACCGTATGAGATATAGTTGGACAGGGAGGCATACAGGTTCCATATGGTATCCTGCGGCACAGAGATGTTGCAGCTGGGCCACTAGATTCTGCACACTCATAGGCCTCTTTTACATAAACAATATGGATTATGTCAGGATGCGTTCGGGGTGCCTTCAGTGAACCTCGCACCATTTCGCAAGCAAGTTCAGTCAGTTTTGTCTGTGATTGCGTTCAGTGGTTCAGTTTTTTCCGTTTGATGCGTTTTTCACACGTGGGAAAAAAAACTGAAGGTTTACAAACAACATCTCCTAGCAATCGTCAGTTCGCATTGCATCCGGACTGTTTCCAGCTTACATCCGCAAGCAATGCGTTTTTCGCTGAAGCCCCATTCACTTCTATGGGGCCAGATCTGAGTGAAAAACGCAGAATACAGAACATGGTGCGATTCTCGAGCAACGCAGAACTGATGCGTGAAAAAAAAAGCATTGCCTGTGTATGTGTTTATACAGAGATAGCTATCAGTCTGTAAGTTCAGAAAAAGCTAAGGTTTAAATGTATAAATGACAAGTTTTACTGAATCTTTTCATACAAAACTATATATCAGTCTGCTCAGCTCCTCCTTCTCTATAACATGCTGCCTGCAGATTGCACTGCATTTCCTGGTGACAGGTTCTCTTTAACATAAGAATGATATTCTTCCCAAAAAGAGGCCAAAAAGTCTCCTTTTCGCCTCTGTCCAGCCAGTATATATTTGTACATTTGTACATCGGTGAAAAAAGGTATGGAATAGCATAGTAGACTACACTACTCCATAGCAAGGTGTGTATGTATATGTGTATATATATATATATATATATATATATATATATATATATATATATTGTAAGAAGGCGCAAGGGGCCATAATTATTGGAAGGTATGTGTCACTGAGATTCCTGGCCTCGGTGAGGTAAGAGTCGGTAGTGTGAAGTGTCAGCGGCAGCTAGTGCTGGTTGACACTGTTTGTTCTTAGTATGGCTGTAAAGCCAATCCAGGCTGGCTCTTACTGGGAGTAGCCAAAGTGCTGGGTGGGTAGCCTCTCCCCACGCTCCAGGCAGGGTCTTTATTGGCCTATATAAAACCCAGCCAGCAGTCTCAGCTGGGTATGGATTATCCTCCATTTGACAGGGAAGCTGTGGAGTTTCTGTGCTTTGAGATCTAAGGATGTGTGCCGTGCTAAAGGGCTGAGAGCCAGATTACTGGGAAGCAGGCCCCTAAAGCCTGTTGTGGACTGCTGCTGACAAAACAGCTGGTGAATGTTTTTTGTTCAATGGACATTGCATGGTGTTAACAAACACCAAGACTGTGAACGGTAATTTTGTGTTTCCTTATAGAAACATAGAAACATAGAATGTGTCGGCAGATAAGAACCATTTGGCCCATCTAGTCTGCCCAATATACTGAATACTATTGATAGCCCCTGGCCCTATCTTATATGAAGGATGGCCTTCTGCCTATCCCATGCATGCTTAAACTCCTTCACTGTATTTGCAGCTACCACTTCTGCAGGAAGGCTATTCCATGCATCCACTACTCTCTCAGTAAAGTAATACTTCCTGATATTACTTTTAAACCTTTGCCCCTCTAATTTAAAACTATGTTCTCTTGTATCAGTTTTTCTACTTTTAAATATTCTTTCCTCTTTTACCTTGTTGATTCCCTTTATGTATTTAAAAGTTTCTATCATATCCCCTCTGTCTCGTCTTTCTTCCAAGCTATACATGTTAAGGTCCTTTGATCTTTCCTGGTAAGTTTTGTCCTGCAATCCATGTACCAATTTAGTAGCTCTTCTCTGAACTCTCTCCAAAGTATGTGTGAATAAACACCGAACTGTTCAAGTTAAAGACTTTGTGATTGCCTCTATACTGCGTCCGCAAGCCTGCTTACCAGAGCAAAACCCCACAATTGGTGTCGAATGCGGGCAAACGCAGTGAGGCAGGCCTGAAGGCCGAAATGTTTTTGTTTTCCCGGGCACAAGTGCATGTCCTATATTAAGCCGGCAAGGTAATGACCCGTGTCCCTTGACAAAATGGAGGCGGTCGTGAAAGCCATCGTGGAGGCTAACTTGCAGCAGCGGGAGGCTAACAAGCAGCAGCAGGAAACTAACCAGCTGCTATTACAACATGTAATGGCGTTGCAAGCGGCTGTAGCGTCCCAAAACGTCAACGATGCCCGGAAAGCTGTCCGTGCAGTGATCACTAAGATGTACCCCTCGGGTGACGTCGAGACCTATCTGGCGATGTTCGAAATGGTGACCATGAGGTAGAAGTCACCCCGAGACCAGTGGGCTGAGGTCATTGCTCCGTTCCTGGCGTCTGGACCCCAGCAAGTGTTTTTTGATCTCCCCGATGATCAAGCGGACGACTACCCGACCGTAAAAGGTGAGATCCTGGCGAGACTGGGGGTGAATGTATTGGTCCGGGCTCAGTGGGTGCACCAGTGGGAATTCAACTCGGCTGAACCCGCCAGATCACAATATTATGACCTGCTACACCGGTTGCAGAAATGGCTGCAGCCTGACATATTGTATCCCACTGCTATGCTGGACCGTCTGTTGGCGGATGTGTTTTCACCTAATGTACAGGCTGTAGTGGACTCCCTTAGGAAGGCTGGCTTAACTGCTAACCCCAAAAAAGTGCGCAATAGGGTTAGAAGAGACCAAGTACTTGGGGTAATTGGGTGCGGCATTATCAAACCTCAGGTAAACAAAATTGAGGCAATTAGGAATTGGACCCGACCTGTCACTACTCGGCAAATAAAGTCGTTCCTGGGTATGGTGGGGTACTATATGAGGTTTGTCCCCAATTTTGCTACAGTCGCCGCACCATTGACAGGCCCTTTGAAGGGACGCAAGTCAGTAATGGTTAAGTGGAATGAGCAGGCGGAAAAGGATTTATCCGCTTTGAAGTCTGCCCTGTGTGGGTCCCTGGTATTGGTGACGCCGGACTTTAAGAGGGAGTTTGTGGTACAGACCGATGCCTCTGAAATAGGCCTCGGAGCTGTACTCTCTCATGACATCAATGGGGAGGAACATCGTATTGTTTTCCTGAGCTGCAAACTTACCCCAGCCGAGACCCGGTACAGTATAGTGGAGGGAGAGTGCCTGGCCATCAAATGGGCACTCGAGTCTCTCCGCTATTATCTGTTGGGGACTTTGTGATTGCCTCTATACTGCGTCCGCAAGCCTGTCTACCAGAGCAAAACCCCACAATATATACAGTATATATATCTTATACAGTATTTTTCACCAATGGTATGTTGATTCCTTCACAAGCTTTATGTATAATTTTTAATGCATTTGAATAAAATATGTTTTTAGAATAATTATTGGTTACATTTTTGACTGGGTTTAAACACACTTTTTGATGGGATTTATATGTATTACGTCTTTCACGTATTGTAGGTCTAGTCAGTTCTGGTATTTTGGTAGCCAACAAAATCATAGTATTGCGAATATATGTGCATGTTATAGAAGATGGCAATTAGTTTACTTATGCATATCGCTGTTGCTGATTTGGTCTCTTTGGAATTTAAGAATTTTCTTGGGGCCTCTGGATGGGTTAGGCCTGTCAATCAAGCATTCGCTCAATCTCTAGCACACCACGTTCTGGCCAATTCAGAGTGTTTAGAGGAATAAAAGAGGATTAGACTGTGCAAAATTCTGTACAGCAGATCAGAATTTTGCACAAAAGCCAGAAGCTAGAAAGAATTTGCCTCTTAGAGCATATGTCAACTACACTAGTAATAAGTATCAATATAATTGTGCTTTTACTTCCTTCACCTAGACAAGAAGATATCATAGAAGATGCCAAGATATAGGAACATGTGTTTCTGTGTTACCCATAGTACAGAGAGCAGTTTAAGGAGTGTAGAGCAGAAACTTCAATGATTAAATGTTTGTTTTGCTGGGAGTCCGATATCTGCTGAGCTGTGTATGTCAATGTGAGATACTGCGCAATGTATCTCTGATTCATAGCACTTGTGGGATCCTTGCCTCTGATTTACTGATGTGAATTTTCTCCACCAAACGCTACAAATCTATATTTCTCATTGATGCAGGACCAGCAGTTCAGAATTCTGCTCTGTATTTTCACAGTACTTCCACATGCCGGTTTTACTGCAAGGTTCATTCATTAAACATTTCAGTGGTGTTCTGCTATGACAATAAAAATCTCCCCATGGGCCAATTAATGACATATTACATTCAAAGCAAAATGGCACAAACCTTATAAGACTCGATGGTAGGGAAAAATGGTCTCTGACTGCAAGAAACCCAACAGTCCCAGGAGCCATGTTGAGTCCTTTTCAGCTTCTCTCCCAAACACTTAAAAGGATGTCTCATATTTATTTTCCTTTTTATAAATGACATTTTAGTCTGTAAACAGAACTCGGAAAGCAGCAAGAATTCACGTGTACAGTTAAAATGTGGCTTTTATTAATCCATATCAAAATCACTGTATATGCCACATGATGAGGGATCAATTCCAATTACCAAATGTGTATATTGGAATATATCAATTTTTTTTGTGTATACTAATGACAAAAAAAGGAAAAAACACAAATAAATATGCTATTCTCTGATTTGTTTCCTCTGAATATTTCTTTACCATCAATCTGTACTGATTCTTATGAAGTCCCTACCATCAATAATGACATAACCTCCACTATTTGTGACAAGTGTCCCACTTTAACTTTGACATCAACAAACCAATCCTTATTAAAACTCATAGTAGTCTATTAAAATAATTTCTTACATAAATCGTAGCTCCTTCTGTATGTGGAATGTGAGAGATAATTTCTTTGAAAATCTAATTTATTGTTTAGGAAGCTATATTGGAAATGACAATGGGGTATCTACCCCAAAAGTAATAAGACATCACCACATATTTTTCTCTGTAGAGTCAAAACTTTTACTTGACAATTCTTTTAAAGGGAACCTGTCATCAGCTTTATGCTGAGCTCACTGAGGGCAGCATAAATTAGTGACAGAAATGCTGATTTCAGTGGTGTGTCACTCATGAGCTAAAAGTAAGTGGTTGCTGAGAACCAGCATCATAATGATTGCAGCCCAGGCCTTGAAAAGAGTCAAATCTCCCTGAGAAGAGTCCTGGTTATCCATAATCTCCTGCTCTCTCACCCATCTGCTGATGATTGGCAGTTCTCTCCTAGAGAGAAAGGGAGAAAACTAGGTAGAAGCAGGTGGGCATGGAGAGCAGGAGATTATGAATAACCAGGACTCTTCTCAGGTGGCCGGACTCTTTTCCAGGCCCAGTCTGCAATGATTGTGATGTTGGTTCTCGGCAACCACTTACTTTTAACTTTTAAATGACAGACCGCTGAAATCAACTCACCTGTCTCTGTGGCAGGCGCAGCTCTATGAAGTGCCTTTTGCGCTGTGACATTAGAAGAATTTTGATATCTCCGACTTTTAGTCTAACCAGACTGTTTATTACTTTGTAATTCCTTTAGCACCGTTTTATGTAAAGAGTAGGTTTAAAGGGAGTCTGTCATCAGCATTTCACTTTTTTAACCCTTCCCATAGCTCCCTAGCATGCTTACATTTAATAAAAACGTTACCTCTGGCATCAATCCTGGACTTATAGAACCATCAAAAATGATTATTTATAACTTATGCAAATGAGGGCTCGCAAGTGCCCAGGGGCGGCGTTACACTCGTAGGTGCCCTGCTAGCTCAGCCTTTTCATTGCGTCCCCCCGCCCCTTCCTACCCTCTGACCGCCTTTCTACTAACTTGTTATTCCGCCGAGATGCGCATGCGCCGGCTAACGGCGCGAAGCCGGCGCATGCACATTAATTACTGTGATGCCATACAAGGAATGGGCATCGCAGTGCGCATGCGCCGGCCGACGGACTGACTGCGCAGGCGCGGGATCTCGGCGGAATAACAAGTTAGTAGAAAGGCAGTCAGAGGGAAAGTATGGGCGGGCGGAGGGTAGGAAGGGGCGGGGGGACGCAATGAAAAGGCTGAGCCAGCAGGGCACCTACGAGTGTAACGCCGCCCCTGGGCACTTGCAAGCCCTCATTTGCATAAGTTATAAAGATCGTTTTGATGGTTCTATAAGTCCAGGATTGATGCCAGAGGTAACGTTTTTATTAAATGTAAGCATGCTAGGGAGCTATGGGAAGGGTTAAAAAAGTGAAATGCTGATGACAGACTCCCTTTAAAGAGCACACCAAATGCTTGAATAAACTTCTTTATTAACTTCAACTTTTCTTCATATAGAAACATAGAAACATAGAAACATAGAATGTGTCAGCAGATAAGAACCATTTGGCCCATCTAGTCTGCCCAATATACTGAATACTATGGATAGCCCCTGGCCCTATCTTATATGAAGGATGGCCTTCTGCCTATCCCATGCATGCTTAAACTCCTCCACTGTATTTGCAGCTACCACTTCTGCAGGAAGGCTATTCCATGCATCCACTACTCTCTCAGTAAAGTAATACTTCCTGATATTACTTTTAAACCTTTGCCCCTCTAATTTAAAACTATGTCCTCTTGTAGCAGTTTTTCTTCTTTTAAATATTCTCTCCTCTTTTACCTTGTTGATTCCCTTTATGTATTTAAAAGTTTCTATCATATCCTCTCTGTCTCGTCTTTCTTCCAAGCTATACATGTTAAGGTCCTTTAATCTTTCCTGGTAAGTTTTATTCTGCAATCCATGTACCAGCTTAGGCTACTTTCACACTAGCGTTCGGGGCTCCGCTTGTGAGTTCCGTTTGAAGGCTCTCACAAGCGGCCCCGAACGGATCCGTCCAGCCCTAATGCATTCTGAGTGGATGCGGATCCGCTCAGAATGCATCAGTTTGGCACCGTTTGTCCTCCGCTCCGCTCAGCAGGCGGACCCCTGAACGCAGCTTGCAGCATTCGGGTGTCCGCCTGGCCGTGCGGAGGCAAACGGATCCGTCCAGACTTACAATGTAAGTCAATGGGGACGGATCCGTTTGAAGTTGACACAATATGGCTCAATTTTCAAACGGATCCGTCCCCCATTGACTTTCAATGTAAAGTCAAAACGGATCCGTTTGCATTATCATGAAAAGAAAAAAAAATTATATATATATTTATTTATTTTTTCATGGTAATGCAAACGGATCCGTTCTGAACGGATCTAAGCGTTTGCATTATAGGTGCGGATCCGTCTGTGCAGATACCAGACGGATCCGCACCTAACGCAGGTGTGAAAGTAGCCTTAGAAGCTCTTCTCTGAACTCTCTCCAAAGTATCAATATCCTTCTGGAGATATGGTCTCCAGTACTGAGCACAATACTCCAAATGAGGTCTCACTAGTGCTCTGCAGAGCGGCATGAGCACCTCCCTCTTTCTACTGGTAATGCCTCTCCCTATACACCCAAGCATTCTGCTAGCATTTCCTGCTGCTCTATGACATTGTCTGCCTACCACGTGTTGAATAAAGATATCACAAAATGGCGGTTCAACTGTTCAATCTTGTCATTCAACATAAAATGGTGGATATATTTCTTTCTTGAGTATCTGTACTGTCACTTTAGGTTATTTAAGCACTTTATGATCTCTCTGAGAGGTATATCTGAGGTCTAACTAATAGTTCACTTGCTGAATTTGGTCGCAATTTGCAGTATGCAGTTAGCAGTAACTATTTGCAGATTGGTTGAGTATGATCTGGTATGGTTGTATGCAATTTGGATTGCAATCTGGAATTTGAATTTGGATTGTGAACTTTGTAGTTTGCAATTGGTGGAACTATTTTGGCCTCTCTGCTTCCATAAAACACAGCTTTTAGGCTACTTTCACACTAGCGTTCAGAGCGGATCCGTCTGATGTCTGCCCAGACGGATCCGCTCATATAATGCAGACTTGGGATCCGTTCAGAACGGATCCGTCTGCATTATATTGTAGAAAAAATTCTAAGTGTGAAAGTAGCTTCAGACGGGAAAGTCAATGGGGGACGGATCCGTTTGAAAATTGAGCCATACTGTGTCGACTTCAAACGGATCCGTCCCCATTGACTTACATTGTAAGTCTGGACGGATCCGTTTGCCTCCGCAGGGCCAGGCGGACACCCGAACGCTGCAAGCAGCGTTCGGGTGTCCGCTTGCTGAGCGGAGCGGAGGCTGAACGCTGCCAGACTGATGCATTCTGGATGGATCCGCATCCACTCAGAATGCATTGGTAGCTGGACGGATGCGTTCGGGGCCGCTTGTGAGCTCCGTTTGAAGAACCCCGACGCTAGTGTGAAAGTAGCCTTAGTGTAGTGAATGTCTGTTCAGCTTCTCTCTCTGGTGAATGGTGAATAATTCTAGCAGCTCCTGCTAGGGGAATTTCCCACACAGGCTGTGTGTAAGGATGGCTGTGATTGGTCAAAACTCCTGCTGTGTGTGAGGCTGGCTGTGATTGGTCAAAACTCCTGCTGTGTGTGAGGCTGGCTGTGATTGGTCAAGACTCCTGCCCAGCAACAACAGTTTAACTCTATGCTTTCTGTTGTTTCTGCTGTGTCATTGAGCTTACCTTACATTATATAATGAATCTTGAAGGCATATTATCTTTTCTGCTTCTGTGAACACAATATATATAACAGTTATATGACATCTAAACATTAGGTCACTGTAAATAACTCTGTTTTTGTCTTCAACACACAAACATAGGAACTGTATTAAGGTTTTTGGCAGATTTAGCTGTATAAATATATAAGCTATATTAGCAACCTAGGACAGGTCTTAGCTGGCCAGCTATAGTCTCTAATTTCTTCTGCCGTTAGTATGGGCAGCATAAAGTTAATGACAGGTTCCCTTTAAAGCTAGGAGGCAATAATTATAACAGCCATTGTCACTCCCTGCTCTGTAATGTGTAACTCTGACATTTACATCTGGCATGCCCACAAAGGTCTGATAGGTGCCGATTCTCTGTACCCCACCCCCACCCCATATCCGTTGGTCACCAAAACACATACACATCTCTCTACATTCAATAGGGGTTAAGGAAACAGCCCTACAGAATTGTCATGAATATATATGATTAGAATAAGGACTCACTAACGACCGTCGTTTCTGTCTGCATTTTTTGAAGATGCAGATAGCACACCGTGTGTGTCTGTTCTGCGGACCAGCAAAAAAAAGATAGAACATGTCCTATTCTTGTCCATTTGCAGAGAAGGATAGGACATTTCTACAGAAGTAAAAAAATGTATGGTGGTATGCACTCGGACGGGATTCGTGTTTTGTGGATCCGCGATTAGTTCATGAGCCCTAACCATTCAAGACGCAGATAAATAGCATAAACACCAAACCTATATCCCTACCTATATAATCAACCCATATACACCATAGAATAGAACAACAATAGAAGTATATATGGTTCAATAAATAACAAGTTAATCACACGTCCATCATGATTATAGTATCAAATTTTATTAAACATATACTGCAGACATGATTGGCATACACAAACAAATTAAAAAGGTTAAAAACACAGTGGTGATGATGACCACACGGCAGGATAAATGCAATAAAGTGCAAGTGCAAAAAGTATTTTTAGGGAGGTACTATAAAGTGCAGGTTCAGGAGTACATAAAAAAGTATTATACACACAGCCTAATAGTATAGCTATAAATAGTACAGAACAAATAACATGTAAAACATAAGCAATGCAGTATAATACAAAGTATATAGGCAGGTATCTATATAGTACCAACCAAATAATTGTGTCCAGCCTCAGGTCAGACCACCACCACGCCCCAGATAAACACAGATAAATAGCAGTTTATAAACTCAATGGAAGAGAAAACGAAAATATTTTAATCTGGTGAACAAATCTGTAGCAACTAAAAATGTAGCAAATCTGCCTTGTTCTGTTGTTACGTTCGACAGATAATCATTCTATCACAAGGAAATAACTCTATTTCTTATTAATATACCCTACAAAGTATTTCTGGGATCTCAAGAATTTTGCTTGATATGTACGGTATATGATATCTCGATTTGTAGTAATAATAATATAATAATATTATGAATAAAAACTATAATAATAGGATCTTCCTAGCTAATGTCATTCTTTTTTTTTAATTTTTTATCTTATACGTTTTTTATTGCATATTTAAATACATGGCAAAGTAATGAGGGGCACTCCAAATTTGGGAAATGATAGACAGCGCTATGCAAATAGGTCAAGCATTTAATATAGTAGACCAATAAATACACATATAGGCAGTAAATTCATACAAGCAATAAAACAGTCGAATCTGTACACTGGATGAGCGTAGTCCCAGTATAATCTCTAATAGCGAGGGATAATGGCAATGCCTGGATGTGGATCCCAATCTGTGGCCCAGTGGCAGGCTCCGATGGAACTGGATCAAGGGACAAAATCTTTCAGTCTCTTGCCAGCAGTGCTATTTCGGCACTCTATAATATCCCAACCACCGTGGAAGTGTCCCGCTTCCCCAGCAGGGTGGACAGGTAATATTAATAGTGGCAGATATAATTTACCACACTCCGTCACACGCTGGACACTCTGCTCGCTTCTCGTGCCATTCTTACCCAACGCAGCGTCCCACGTGGTATGGAGTCTCCAACGTGACGTCTCACGTGACTCCTCGGCTTTACAGCGGTACGGTGTCAAGCGATCAATGCAGTCCTGGATTGTATGTACCAGCGCCTCCACTTAGAGGATCATGCAACGTAGAAGGTGACTTGATACTTCCATATAGGAGCAATAATCACAGAAATAAAGAAAAAGCTCACTGTCCCAACAGAACCAGAAGCGTTTCAGGGTATACACTCGCTTCTCGTGCCGCGTTGGGTAAGAACGGCACGAGAAGCGAGCAGAGTGTCCAGCGTGTGACGGAGTGTGGTAAAGTATATCTGACACTATTAATATTACCTGTCCATCCTGCTGGGGAAGCGGGACACTTCCACGGTGGTTGGGATATTATAGAGTGCCGAAATAGCACTGCCGGCAAGAGACTGAAAGATTTTGTCCCTTGATCCAGTTCCATCGGAGCCTGCCGCTGGGCCACAGATTGGGATCCACATCCAGGCATTGCCATTATCCCTCACTATTAGAGGTTATACTGGGACTACGCTCATCCAGTGTACAGATTCTACTGTTTTATTGCTTGTATGATTTTACTGCCTATATGTGTATTTATTGGTCTACTATATTAAATGCTTGACCTATTTGCATAGCGCTGTCTATCATTTCCCGAATTTGGAGTGCCCCTCATTACTTTGCCATTTCTTGTTTCTCTCAGACAGTCTGGGTGGACCGGGAGGTGAGCACCCTGATCCGTTCGTTCTGTAGGAGCAGCCGCTATTTCTATCTTGTTACTATTTAAATACATATATAGAAAAACAAAGGGAAGGGGTAAGGCATAAGGAGAAAAGCAAGATTCATGTAATCCAGCAAGATTACATTACAGAACTGAAGGTACAGAGTCCAATGTCTTATGGCAATCAAATACAGTAACGGACAATATAATAACAGCAACGGTTTATGGACCATCGAGGGTAAAATTAAGCAGTAAGGCCTCTTTCACATGAGTGATATGGATTGTGTCAGGGTCTGTTCAAGAAAAAACTGATGATTTTGTCTGTGATTGCGTTCAGTGTGTGTTTTTTCCGACTGGATTGTATCCAGATTGAATGCGTTTTTACGTGCGTGAAAAAACCTAATCTACATCTCCTAACAACCATCAGTGAAAACGCATTGCATCCAGATGCCTTCTTTTTTTCATACAAGCCCCATTCACTTCTATGGAGCCAGAGCTGCGTGACAAACACACAATATAAAACATGCTATGATTTTTCCTGAACGCAAAGATGTACACAGACCCATTGAAATGAATGGGTCAGGATTTCGTCCGGATGCTATGTGTTCACTACACACATCACATCCGAACGGAAAACTCGCTCGTGTGAAAGAGCTCTAATGAGACACAAAACAGGTTGCAACAACTTTAAAGAGAACCTGTCACCACGAAATACAGTGCCATTTGCAGGCAGCATGTTATAGAGCAGTAGGGGTTGAGCAGATTGATGTATAGTTTTGCAGAAATAGATTCTGTGAAACTTTTCATGCTTATGAGTCATGTGGGCGGAACCTGCTCAGTGATTGACAGCTTTCTCTGTATGCTTGGTCATGCAGAGTTAGCTGTCAATCAGAGTGGCAATGCCCACATGACTCCTGAGCATAAAAAGAGCAGAGGTTTAAATTAATAAATTACAGGTTTTACTGAATCTCTTCCCAGAAAACTGTATATCAAACTGCTCAGCTTCTTCTGCTCTACCATGTGCTGCCTGTAGATTGCACTGCATTTTGTGGTGACAGGTTTCCTTTAAGAGCTTAGCATGAACTACTGAAAAAGACAAGGATCCTTATTCAGCAGGATTCCGATATAGAGTTAGGCCTCATGCATACAACAATGTCCGTTTTGCAGTCTGCAAAACATGGATACTGGCCGCGTGCGCTCTGCATTTTGCAGAATGGAACGTCCGGCCCACAATAACATAGTCCTATGCTTGTCCGTGATATGGACAAGAAAAGGACATGTCGGTTTATTTTTATTTTTTGTATGGCCACAGGATGGACATGTGGATGTGGACAGCACACGAAAGTGAATGGGTCTGCATCCGACCTGCAGAAAATGCAGCTCGGATGCAAACCCAAACCATGAGGCCTTAGTCCAATGTCTAATCGTATACAATATAGAGGTGATAGAGTTGCTCTTGTAGATGTATAACTTATTAACCAGTTAAAACCATATTGTATGTTTTTTGGACAGCTCCTTTACCAGTTATTTACTAAACTCCATTACTTGAATATTTTGAAAGCATTAGGTAGCTAGAGTGCCAAGACTTTCTATAACTCAGACAAATAGTATCTCGGCTCTAGAGGATGGATCATTAGTTTTCATAAAATCCCTACTAGAAAACATATTCTTCATTTTGTAAAAAGATATGGTACAAGTTGTTCAACTTTAAGCACCTTATAGGGGCTTTCCAAGATCACAAAAGATTTTGGAAGGCTAGGAATGTTATAAAACAAAAATAAACCTTACTCACTTGCTCAATCCCCTACCATTCCAGCACCACCAGTCTGGTCCTCTTAGCAGTCTATGCTTCCAGCACTGTAGCAGTGACATGTTAGACTACTCGACATAACTGTTGCAGCGTCACCCAGGGTATATGAGAAACTTATTGTTGTAATGCCAGTCTCTCTGCAGTCATGACATTGCTGGCTACCCCACATGACCACTAAGGCCAGTGATTGACTGAGTAGTCAGGTATGTAATTACTGCAAAGCAGGAAGGACAGACCACTGACAGCACCGGTGCTGGAAAGGTGGGGGATTGAGTAGGTGAGTAAAGTTTCATTTTACTTTATAACATTCGTAGCCTTCTGTCACGGATGTAGTAGGGGAGAACACCAAAAGACAACAAGAAGGAAGGGAAAAGACACTAGGCCTCACCGCTAGGGAAGGAAAAGGGTCACCACCTATAAAACCCTGCTCCTGGCCCTAACTCCTATCCGTATGGGCACCTCTTGATGGTAGAGATGCCCATACACAGGAACCTAGAAAACCCTGGTGGCCCTCGGATGCCCTAATGGTAATGACAGGGCAGAGACAACCCGCTCCTTCCCTGGTGAAGGAACCAGCGTCTCGCTGAGGCCTAGTAAACAACAAAGGTGGGGGGAATACAAAATACAACAAGCGGAACACTTAACTTCTGAGGCTGATGGATGATGGATGAACAGGACTTCAACTAGAACCACACTCCAGCTCTTCCAAAAACCAAATGAAGCTATTCAGAGCAAGGAGTGATGGGTAAATTCATACTAAATAGGGGGAGGTAAAGGTCACATGATCCACACCTGAACAGGAGGTGTGGACATACAAGCAACACACAAAGTGAAACCAAAACCAAAAGAGGCTGTCAGATCACTAATGTGCAGATAATCTTTCAGACCTTCTAAAACCTGTCACCGATGTGACAGTACCCCGCCTTCTACGGGTGACCTCCGGGCACCCAGGAGCGACCTTATCAGGATGAGCTATGTGGAATGCTCTCACCAGACGACTAGCATTAACATTGGTCGCTGGAACCCACATCCTCTCCTCTGGTCCGTACCCTCTCCAATGAACGAGATACTGGAGGGATCTCCGGAGAACTCGGGAGTCCACAATCCTGCTGATCTGAAATTCTAAATTGCCGTCCACCATGACAGGAGCGGGAGGCAAGGAAGACGGCTCAACAGGTTCACCACATTTTTTTAACAACGATTTATGAAAAACATTATGGATTTTCAATCCCTGAGGAAGTTCAAGACGGAAGGCTACAGGGTTAACAATGGCAGTGATCTTATATGGACCAATAAATCTTGGTCCCAACTTCCAAGAAGGTACCTTAAGTTTAATGTTTTATTGTAGACAGCCACACAGAATCACCCACTCTCAGGTCCAGACCACTCATACGTTTCCTGTCAGCCGCACGCTTATACCTGTTGCCATCTTTTCCAGGTTATTTTGGATTTTCCGCCAAATAGAAGACAAAGAAGAAGAAAATCGTTC
Source organism: Bufo bufo (assembly GCF_905171765.1). NCBI lineage: Eukaryota > Metazoa > Chordata > Amphibia > Anura > Bufonidae > Bufo > Bufo bufo. Next base: position 178,619,629 of record NC_053393.1, on the reverse strand, counting down.
CTCCTCAGGAATGCTAGAATTATGAGCACCAGAAAATGTACCAAACTGTGGATGGAACCCATATGCCCCAAAAAACTGCGACTTATCAGTGGATTCCTGTCTACGTTATTTATAGCAAACCCAGCTAATGACAAAAATGAAGACCACTCTTCCTGATTCTCTGAAACAAAACATCTCAAGTAAGTTTCCAGATTCTGATTAGTGCGCTCCGTCTGTCCGTTTGACTGAGGATGAAAAGCCGAAGAGAAGGACAATTGTACACCCAGACGAGTACAGAACGCTCTCCAGAATCTGGAAACAAACTGAGTCCCTCTATCGGACACCAAATCAGAGGGAATGCCATGCAGTTTCACGATGTTGTCGACAAACACCTGCGCAAGAGTTTTAGCATTGGGTAGACTAGGTAATGCAATAAAGTGTGCCATTTTACTAAAACGATCGACAACCACCAGAATCACTGTCTTTCCCGAAGAATTCGGTAAATCCGTGATAAAATCCATGGACAAATGGGTCCAAGGTCTGGACGGGATGGGCAATGGAAGGCCGAGAATGTGTCACCTTAGCACGTGTACAGGTACCACAGGCTGACACATAGTCCTCAATACACTTACGCACTCCCGGCCACCAGAATCTGCGAGAGATGAGATCGACAGTCGATCTACTCCCAGGGTGCCCAGCAAGCACCGTACAGTGATGTTCCTCGAAAACCTTGTGACGTAATTCGGAGGGAACAAATAACTTCCCCTGAGGACAAGAGTCCGGAGCATCCTCCTGTGCCTCCAACACCCTGGCCTCGAGATCAGGATAAAGAGCGGATATAACCACCCCTTCAGATAAAATGGGACTAGGGTCATTAGACTCACCCCCCCCCCAGGAAAGCTACGTGACAAAGCATCCGCCTTGACGTTCTTAACCCCAGGGCGGTAAGTGACGATGAAGTTAAATCTGGTGAAAAACAATGACCATCTGGCCTGCCTTGTGTTCAGTCGCTTAGCCGACTCCAAGTAGGCCAGATTCTTGCGATCCGTAATTACCGTAATAGGATGAATTGCTCCTTCCAACCAATGCCGCCATTCCTCGAACGCCAACTTAATGGCCAGCAATTCCCTATTCCCCACATCATAATTCTTTTCAGCAGTCGAGAGCTTTTTAGAGAAAAATGCACATGGGCGCCATTTACTGGGTGAAGGACCCTGCGACAATATTGCTCCTACCTCAGACGCGTCAACCTCAACAATAAATGGCTGAGACACGTCCGGTTGCACCAGAATAGGGGCCGAAGCAAAACATTCTTTCACAGCAGAAAAGGCCTGTAATGCCGCATCAGACCAGATAGAAATATCAGCACCCTTCCTAGTCATGTCTGTTAAAGGTTTAACCACCGATGAGTGAGTGAGTTCAAAATAAATTTACGGTAGTAGTTGGTAAACCTTAAAAACCGCATAAGCGCTTTCAGATTTTTGGGTCGATCCCAGTCCAACACGGCACAGACCTTCTCGGGATCCATACGAAAACCTGAGGATGAGAGCAGGTAACCCAGAAATTGCACTTCCTGCACAGCAAATACACACTTTTCCATCTTAGCATACAACTTATTCTCTCTTAGGATCTGTAACACCTGTCTCACATGATCCTGATGAGTCTCCATATTAGGCGAATAAATTTGTATGTCATCAAGGTATACAATGACAAACCTCCCCACAAGATGATGAAAGATGTCATTGACAAAGTGTTGAAAAACCGCAGGAGCATTGGTTAACCCAAAGGGCATGACCAGGTTTTCAAAATGACCCTCAGGGGTATTAAATGCGGTCTTCCACTCATCCCCCTCCTTGATCCTTACCAGATTATATGCCCCACTCAGATCCAACTTAGAGAACACCTTGGCACCGACAATCTGACTAAACAAAACCTGGAATCAAAGGAAGGGGGTAAGGATCACGGACGGTAATACGATTGAGCTCACGGAAGTCCAGACATGGTCTCAGGGTACCATCCTTTTTCTTTACAAAGAAAAATCCAGCAGCCACTGGGGACTTGGATGGTCTAATATGTCCCTTTGCCAAACTCTCGGTGATATACTCTCGCATAGCCTTTCTTTCGGGTTCCGAAAGATTATACAACCGAGATTTGGGCAATTTAGCTCCGGGAATAAGATTGACGGGACAGTCATAATCCCGGTGCGGAGGCAATTCCTGATTACCACTCTCAGAAAACACATCAGAAAAATCAGAAATGAACGAGGGTACAGTTTTAGTGGTAACCATAGAGAACGATGCATTAAGACAGTTGTCCATGCAAAAATCACTCCAATCGAGAATCTGTCTCGTTTGCCAATCGATGTTAGGGTTATGTTTGCTTAACCATGGTAAGCAAAACACCAACGGAGCAGGCAGACCCTCCAACACATAACAGGAGATAGATTCCTGATGCAAATCACCCACTCTTAAATGAATGTCATTGACTACCTGCGACAGGCATTTTTGGGCCAGAGGTGCAGAGTCAATTGCAAAGACAGAAATACTATTCTCTAATGCATTAGTAGTCAACCCGTGAATGCGTACAAACTGTCCATCAATCAAGTTAACTCCTGCCCCACTGTCGATAAATGCTTTGATTTTCACAGTTTTGGACTCTAGCGCAACCTCGGCAGACAGGAGAAAACGGGTACTACCAGTAAAAGACAAAAGCAGGTTTTCTTGCTCCCCACCCACACTACCAATAGTAATTTGGGGATTAAACTTTTTTTTCTTTTTGTTTACACCTTGATGCTGTGAGTATGGACAAATATTCACAAAATGTCCCTTCTTGCCACAACAAAAGCAGACTCCTTTCACATGACCCAAGCTTTTGCCAGTAGTTCCAGGAGTAGCTCCTCCTAACTGCACACGCTCATCACAAGGCACAACCACCCTTGTCTCTCCACCATAAGTGTCAAAGGAAGCAGTACCCTTATTGGACAGTACATCCTGAAGGTGAGGACCCCTAGATCTCTCCCTCAGGCGTCTATCAAGACGTACAGCAAGGGACATAGCTGCTTCCAATGACCCAGGATTTTCATGAAAAGCCAAGCGTCCTGCAGTCTCTCAGAGAGACCCTGGCAGAATTGGCTATGGAGAGCAGAATCGTTCCACTCTGTATCCGTAGCCCATCTCCTAAATTCTGAGCAATAGGTCTCCGCAGAACGTTCTCCCTGCCGCAAACCCTGTAACTTGGTCTCGGCCTGAGAGATCCAATCCGGGTCATCATAGATAAGACCCAAGGCTCTAAAGAATTAATCTACCGACCGGAGGGACGGTGATCCGGTCGGCAGAGAAAAAGCCCAAGATTGGGCGTCCTCTTTAAGCAATTAAATAATCATACCCACTTGTTGACACTCATCACCAGAAGAGTATGGACGCAGCCTAAAGTATAATTTACATGACTCCCTGAACCGGATGAAATTGTCACTACCCCTGGAAAACCTGTCCGGGAGAGCTACCTTCGGTTCAGGGCAGGCCTGGAACCCACCACCGGAACCAGCAGCCTGTGGACTCTGAATCTGCAAAACCATTGCACGGAGGTCTGCTACCTCCAAAGTCAGATTCTGCAGCTGTTCGACCAGTGCAGACTTAGCATCCATAGCTGCACAGATCAGAACAAAAAATGGCGGTATTGGCTCTGGATAATGTCACGGATGTAGTAGGGGAGAACACCAAAAGACAACAAGAAGGAAGGGAAAGGACACTAGGCCTCACCGCTAGGGAAGGAAAAGGGTCACCACCTATAAAACCCTGCTCCTGGTCGGTGCAAGGATTTTTGCCTCCCTAGGCAAGATAAAAATTGCCGCCACCCCCTATCAGATGATCTGCCCATATCATGACATAACATATGTTCCACCCCTTTCTCAGCTTTTAAATTAAAAGAACTGCTATGTTTCCACTAGGGTTAATCCAGCTTCTTGTAGCTGTCTCTTTTTGCGGAACGGAATTGCGGACCCATACATTTCTATGGGGCCGCACAATAGCGGACAAGAATAGGCATATTCTCTTAGTGCCCGCAAAATGCGGAACGCACATTGCTGCTGTCCGTGTTTTGTGGATCCGCAAAACAAACATGGATGTGTGAATGGACCCTAAATGTGAGGTAAATTAGTTACCAATGAAGTATTAATAACTAAACAATTACATAATAAACATATTGCATTGTCTACTTACCACCAGGACAATAAGATGATCTGGTCTCTGGCTGCAGTCTGGCTCTTGGTCTGGCTCTGGGGACTCCCTTGTCACTCTCTTCCCCCCCTCCCTCCCTTGTCACTCTCTCCCGCCCCTCCCTCCCTTGTCACTCTCTACCCCCCTCCCTTGTCACTCTCATTTCCCCCCCTTGTCACTCTCATTCTACCCCCTCTCCCTTGTCACTCCCCTTCCAGCCCCCCTCCCTTGTCACTCTCATTCCAGCCCCCCCCTCCCTTGTCACTCTCATTTCAGCCCCCCTCCCTTGTCACTCTCATTCCAGCCCCCCCCCTCCCTTGTCACTCTCATTCCAGCCCCCCCTCCCTTGTCACTCTCATTCCAGCCCCCCTCCCTTGTCACTCTCATTCCAGCCCCCCCTCCCTTGTCACTCTCATTCCAGCCCCCCATCCCTTGTCACTCTCATTCCAGCCCCCCTCCCTTGTCACTCTCATTCCAGCCCCCCCCTCCCTTGTCACTCTCATTTTACCCCCCTACCTTGTCACTCTCATTTTACCCCCTCTCTCCCTTGTCACTCTCATTCCAGCCCCCCCTCCCTTGTCACTCTCATTTTACCCCCCCTCCCTTGTCACTCTCATTTTACCCCCCTCCCTTGTCACTCTCATTCCAGCCCCCCCTCCCTTGTCACTCTCATTCCAGCCCCCCCTCCCTTGTCACTCTCATTCCAGCCCCCCCCCTCCCTTGTCACTCTCATTCCAGCCCCCCCCCCACCTCTAGTGTAGCGTGGCCGAGCTCTGTTCGGTCCACGGTACATGAGCATTTGTTTCCTGTACCCGGCCGGACTGAAAGGAAGTGCACACTAAGTGAGCACTTCCTGTCAGTCCGGCCGGGTACAGGAAACAAAAGCTCCTGTACCGCGGACCGAACAGAGCTCGGCCACGCTACATTAACAACAGCTCAGAGCAGACACAGCATGACAGCAGGCTCAGGCAGGCTGCGCAGCACTGAGCCGGCGGCCGTAGAATCTTTAGAGCGGCAAGCGCTCAGCCGCTCAGGAGGCGCAGCATGAGGGGCGCCGCCGGCCGGCCGAACTTATATAACCAACTTATTATTTTTGTTTTTTTTACACCGCAACGGGCGCCCCCTGCTAAATGGCGCCCTAGGCGACTGCCTAAGTCGCCTTACTGGTGGCGCCGGCCCTGCTCCTGGCCCTAACTCCTATCCGTATGGGCACCTCTCGATGGTAGAGATGCCCATACACAGGAACCTAGAAAACCCTGGTGGTCCTCGGATGCCCTCATGGTAATGACAGGGCAGAGACAACCCGCTCCTTCCCTGTTGAAGGAACCAGCGTCTCGCTGAGGCCTAGTAAACAACAAAGGTGCGGGGGAATACAAAATACAACACTTAACTGAGGCTGATGGATGATGGATGATGGATGATGGATGAACAGGACTTCAACTAGAACCACACTCCAGCTCTTCCAAAAACCAAATGAAGCTATTCAGAGCAAGGAGTGATGGGTAAATTCATACTAAATAGGGGGAGGTAAAGGTCACATGATTCACACCTGAACAGGAGGTGTGGACATACAAGCAGCACACAGTCAAAGTGAAACCAAAACCAAAAGAGGCTGTCAGATCACTAATGTGCAGATAATCTTTCAGACCTTCTAAAACCTGTCACCGGTGTGACACCTTCTCCACAATTTTTGGGGGGTCCCAGAAAACCCATTTAACAGAGGTGTTGAAGGTATGAAGATAAAAGAGCAGAGGAAAAATCTCTGTAAGACCAGGAATATAGAATACCTTGCTCTGCACTAGCGAATGGAATAAATCATTTTATCCACCTAAACTAATCTAAAATAACAAATTTTAGACTAAAATAATGGTGGCCAACACATAAGAAGTTGGATGATGGTTGTAAAAAAATAAAGAAAAACAGAAAACAAATATACCATATAGTAGCATTCTGTGCCCATCCACCACGGCAAGGTAACCACAGTCTGTATGGGAACCTACTTTATTTATTTATTACCTAACACTTTGTCGTATGAGCATCTAAATTTAAGGAGGGCAGAACCCACATATATGTAAGAAATTATTATATCTCATATATATATATATAGTCAGTTCTTTATGCGCAACCAAACGACTGGACCAATCTTCACCAAATTTGGCACACAGGTACATCAGGTGACTAGGCAGGTTTTAGACTGGGTCTCAGCTCTCTAGGACGTACCGTTCCTGAGATATTCACAACAATTTACCTGCATTAGCCAATACAATCCCCCCAAGTGCATGCACACTGTCACATGTCCCTTCTCAGCCAATAGAAGCTCACAGGCTCTTAGTCTCCACATACACACAGTTTTACTCCAGGCTTCCATAACAACACAGCCATTTTTCTTCACTGCTGTAAGTCAGCTTTCAGCTAGGGCTAAACGATGGCATGAACAGCTCAACAGACAGTATCACACAATAGACTTAGATACATAGCAGACAGTATCACACATGATAGGATTAGATACATAGCTCAATAGACAGTATCACACATGACAGGATTAGATACACAGCTCAGCAGACAGTATCACACATGATAGGATATTAGATACACAGTTCAGCAGACAGTATCACACAGGATAGGATTAGATACACAGCTCAGCAGATAGTATCACACAGGATAGGATTAGATACACAGCTCAGCAGACAGTACCACAATTCCTGCCCCTTTAACAGTGACCTCCACAGTGTCCGCCCCTTTAACAGTGACCTCCACAGTGCCTGCCCCTTTAACAGTGACCTCCACAATGCCCACACCTTTAACAGTGCCCGCCCCTATAGCAGTGATCTCCAGAGTGCCCGCCGCTTTAACATTGACCACCCCTTTAACAGTGGCCTTCACAGTGCCCGCCCCTTTAACAGTGACTTCCAAAGTGCCCGCCCTTTAACCCCAGTATAATAAACATTGGTGGCGCAGTGATACACAGCTCAGCAAACAGTATCACACAGGATAGGATTAGATACACAGCTCAGCAGACAGTATCACACAGGATAGGATTAGATACACAGCTCAGCAGATAGTATCACACAGGATAGGATTAGATACACAGCTCAGCAGACAGTACCACACAGGATAGGATTAGATACACAGCTCAGCAGACAGTATCACACAAGATAGGATTAGATACACAGCTCAGCAGACAGTATCACACAACATAAGATTAGATACACAGCTCAGCAGACAGTATCACACAGGATAGGATTAGATACACAGCTCAGCAGACAGTATCACACAGGATAGGATTAGATACACAGCTCAGCAGACAGTACCACACAGGATAGGATTAGATACACAGCTCAGCAGACAGTATCACACAAGATAGGATTAGATACACAGCTCAGCAGACAGTATCACACAACATAAGATTAGATACACAGCTCAGCAGACAGTATCACACAGGATAGGATTAGATACACAGCTCAGCAGATAGTATCACACAGGATAGGATTAGATACACAGCTCAGCAGACAGTACCACACAGGATAGGATTAGATACACAGCTCAGCAGACAGTATCACACAAGATAGGATTAGATACACAGCTCAGCAGACAGTATCACACAACATAAGATTAGATACACAGCTCAGCAGACAGTATCACACAGGATAGGATTAGATACACAGCTCAGCAGACAGTATCACACAGGATAGGATTAGATACACAGCTCAGCAGACAGTATCACACAACATAAGATTAGATACACAGCTCAGCTGTCGGGTGGTAATAATTCAATTAAGAATTATTAATTATGGTCAAAAAAAATGAACCATAAAAAAATAAAATTTATAAAATTTGTCATAAATTCTTAAAATCATGACCTGGTGAATTGTAGACAACATAATTGATACAATTCACATCTGAGTCCGACTATTTCCTCAGATAAATAAGTTCTTTTTGACGTGAGATGATGTTAATGATAAAATTTAGTTCTGCATTGTACAATGATACACAGGTATTATAAAAATATGCAGATTTATTGGTTACAAGATTATAAACATATATAAGTAAATAAACACAATGATACATGCAAATGAATATATATAGCGTTAATATAAAGCATTACAAGCTTAACAATACATGTGAGTGGAAATAACTTGTCACATTATAACCAAGCTATTATTTGGTTAGGATATCAAAATATGAACATAAGTTATATACATTACTTCTGTTCAGAGAAAACCTCATGATATCAGGATGGGCATGTCTTATCCTAGACATCAATATAGAATGCTAAATACATTCCGCCCCCCTCTAACCAACTACACATCACATGGCTTCAGGCATGGGCAAATCCATCCAAGGATATAACTTAGAAGAGATAACTGTATCCTTCCCCCCATCCTGGACTATTTTCACACACATAACTTTGGTAAGACTATTAAGACAAATAACAGGGATCTAGGATCTTAAATGGGAAGGATTTGAAACAAATCTTCCTTGTGGGAATCCATCACTTAGCTTGGCGAAGAATGTTCTATCAATATCAATATATATATATAAGCAATCATTTAATGCTTTGCTAGATTGTGAGTCTAGATTCTTCTGCAGGTAGAATGAAGCCTCACAATATCCTAATACTACATCTCAATATGGAGATGATCAATTAATTTAATCATTTATTTATTCGCCAATCTAGATGGTATAATTTCACCCACACTATCAAATTAGTCTTAATAAAATGAAATATCATTTTCTGTGTCTCTTACCAAGTCCTAGCAGGAATCTCACTTCTGCTCCTAGGAAAGCTGGGTGGTCCATCATAGCGCATCTCATTATGGCTTCCATCTTGATACACATCAACTTCTCCTCTACTAGCTAGCTTTTTTCTCTTGATAGCCCCCTGCTACTCCGCACACGAGTAATTATTCCCCCCCCTTATCTAAGAATCATCCCCTTTAGATTATGGATTCCCAATCAGGTAGGGTGGGTGTATTCGCATGCTAATAACCTCATGACGTTATCTCACCTCCTAATATGGAATGGAATAAATAATAAAATAATATAATGTTGCCCATCTGCCTCCAGATGGCACTGCGGTACTGTAGGTGAATATAACAACTTTTTAAGCATTAAAATTAAATATCTAATAATACTTTCACAGGACCTCATTGACCTTCCTACCATAAATCACTGAGGAAGGTCTTTTCCTTACACTTTTAATTACCTATATCCCGGATTTTTTGGAGTTGACTGTCTTCTCCTATCTTTTTGAAATATGGGTTGACTTGATGAAAATTTTATGTAGCGGCTTTGATGCTGGGCATCGGAATTTGTACATTTAATTTATCTACATCATAACAAAACAATAACAAACATAGGTGCACTCTGCAGTCTCACTAATTCTCAAACTGATTTTAAAATTGAGAGATTAGTCAACATGTCCTACGGTGTAGAACATGTCTAAGCCCGGACACCACGACAAGGTTTCTCAAGTAGCCCGGGACCCTACACTCTCCTACCTGAGCCATATGGGCGATACCAGGAGCCAGTGGGCAAATTACAGGAGCATAAGGCCGACTCGCAAACAACTCACCAGTTACCTCCAGCATGTGGCCATGCTTGCAATGGGAGGAGGGAGGAGTCTGTGAGTCCCACTCAAGACTTGCTGATATAGCCCAGGCTTCACAGGTGCACCTAAATGTGACCTGTAGATGGAAAACAGGCACATTTAAATAGGAGTTTATACACCTCCAGGAATCTATATATACAAACTAAGAAGACAGGTTGGCATTAGCAAGAGCTGCTCAAACCCACATGCAGTTGTGCATATATATAGTGGAGCAAATCCTGCACTTGTGGCCCGTTGCTAATGGCAATCCCCAGCAAAATGCATACAATGGAGGATGCCCGCGGCGAACCACAAGTACCACAATAGACATCCTACACAAGGTAACAAGTGTGGATGTGATAATTAATATAACAATATAACAAAACAATAACAAACATAGGTGCACTCTGCAGTCTCACTAATTCTCAAACTGATTTTAAAATTGAGAGATTAGTCAACATGTCCTACGGTGTAGAACATGTCTAAGCCCGGACACCACGACAAGGTTTCTCAAGTAGCCCGGGACCCTACACTCTCCTACCTGAGCCATATGGGCGATACCAGGAGCCAGTGAGCAAATTACAGGAGCATAAGGCCGACTCGCAAACAACTCACCAGTTACCTCCAGCATGTGGCCATGCTTGCAATGGGAGGAGGGAGGAGTCTGTGAGTCCCACTCAAGACTTGCTGATATAGCCCAGGCTTCACAGGTGCACCTAAATGTGACCTGTAGATGGAAAACAGGCACATTTAAATAGGAGTTTATACACCTCCAGGAATCTATATATACAAACTAAGAAGACAGGTTGGCATTAGCAGGAGCTGCTCAAACCCACATGCAGTTGTGCATATATATAGGGGAGCAAATCCTGCACTTGTGGCCCGTGCTAATGGCAATCCCCAGCAAAATGCATACAATGGAGGATGCCCGCGGCGAACCACAAGTACCACAATAGACATCCTACACAAGGTAACAAGTGTGGATGTGATAATTAATATAACAATATAACAAAACAATAACAAACATAGGTGCACTCTGCAGTCTCACTAATTCTCAAACTGATTTTAAAATTGAGAGATTAGTCAACATGTCCTACGGTGTAGAACATGTCTAAGCCCGGAAACCTTGTCGTGGTGTCCGGGCTTAGACATGTTCTACACCGTAGGACATGTTGACTAATCTCTCAATTTTAAAATCAGTTTGAGAATTAGTGAGACTGCAGAGTGCACCTATGTTTGTTATTGTTTTGTTATATTGTTATATTAATTATCACATCCACACTTGTTACCTTGTGTAGGATGTCTATTGTGGTACTTGTGGTTCGCCGCGGGCATCCTCCATTGTATGCATTTTGCTGGGGATTGCCATTAGCAACGGGCCACAAGTGCAGGATTTGCTCCCCTATATATATGCACAACTGCATGTGGGTTTGAGCAGCTCCTGCTAATGCCAACCTGTCTTCTTAGTTTGTATATATAGATTCCTGGAGGTGTATAAACTCCTATTTAAATGTGCCTGTTTTCCATCTACAGGTCACATTTAGGTGCACCTGTGAAGCCTGGGCTATATCAGCAAGTCTTGAGTGGGACTCACAGACTCCTCCCTCCTCCCATTGCAAGCATGGCCACATGCTGGAGGTAACTGGTGAGTTGTTTGCGAGTCGGCCTTATGCTCCTGTAATTTGCCCACTGGCTCCTGGTATCGCCCATATGGCTCAGGTAGGAGAGTGTAGGGTCCCGGGCTACTTGAGAAACCTTGTCGTGGTGTACGGGCTTAGACATGTTCTACACCGTAGGACATGTTGACTAATCTCTCAATTTTAAAATCAGTTTGAGAATTAGTGAGACTGCAGAGTGCACCTATGTTTGTTATTGTTTTGTTATATTGTTATATTAATTATCACATCCACACTTGTTACCTTGTGTAGGATGTCTATTGTGGTACTTGTGGTTCGCCTCGGGCATCCTCCATTGTATGCATTTTGCTGGGATTGCCATTAGCAACGGGCCACAAGTGCAGGATTTGCTCCCCTATATATATATGCACAACTGCATGTGGGTTTGAGCAGCTCTTGCTAATGCCAACCTGTCTTCTTAGTTTGTATATATAGATTCCTGGAGGTGTATAAACTCCTATTTAAATGTGCCTGTTTTCCATCTACAGGTCACATTTAGGTGCACCTGTGAAGCCTGGGCTATATCAGCAAGACTTGAGTGGGACTCACAGACTCCTCCCTCCTCCCATTGCAAGCATGGCCACATGCTGGTGGTAACTGGTGAGTTGTTTGCGAGTCGGCCTTATGCTCCTGTAATTTGCCCACTGGCTCCTGGTATCGCCCATATGGCTCAGGTAGGAGAGTGTAGGGTCCCGGGCTACTTGAGAAACCTTGTCGTGGTGTCCGGGCTTAGACATGTTCTACACCGTAGGACATGTTGACTAATCTCTCAATTTTAAAATCAGTTTGAGAATTAGTGAGACTGCAGAGTGCACCTATGTTTGTTATTGTTTTGTTATATTGTTATATTAATTATCACATCCACACTTGTTACCTTGTGTAGGATGTCTATTGTGGTACTTGTGGTTCGCCGCGGGCATCCTCCATTGTATGCATTTTGCTGGGGATTGCCATTAGCAACGGGCCACAAGTGCAGGATTTGCTCCCCTATATATATGCACAACTGCATGTGGGTTTGAGCAGCTCCTGCTAATGCCAACCTGTCTTCTTAGTTTGTATATAATTTATCTACATCCATGAATAACTATTGTTTTGAAATCCAATTAACTTAAACTTACTGAGTTGTTTCTGTAGTTTCTAAATGGTAAATACATGGTATAACATATATATAAATCGATACATTGTTACACATAGATAACACATTATATGAATTATTGATTAACATATGTTGTAAACTAAATATACCATGCAAAGATATATATATATAATTATGAATATATAAATTGAAGCTCATACAGCAGGTGTGCGATAAAGACATGTATCCTTATCAAGTAACCTTGTTCCCTTCATGTTTTAGGGAGTTGACTTACTTCTTACAGATGGTCTCATATCTTTAGCACTAACTTTCAAATACAATGTCCATTTATGTTCCCAATTATTATTTTTTTTAAATATAAACTGAACTTGCCATGAACTCATCTTGGCTTTTTCAGCCACATAACAAAACTTTGGTTTCTGGCTGAATCTTATTCTTAAAGGCAATGAGATGAGCATTCATTTTGATTATAATGTCATTAGATAATATTGTATACGTATGAAAATGCCCAACACAGCAGACAGTATCACACAGGATAGGATTAGATACACAGCTCAGCAGACAGTATCACACAGGATAGGATTAGATACACAGCTCAGCAGACAGTATCACACAACATAAGATTAAATGCACAGCTCAGCAGACAGTATCACACAACATAAGATTAGATATACAGATCAGCAGACAGTATCACACAGGATAGGATTAGATACACAGCTCAGCAGACAGTACCACAATTCCTGCCCCTTTAACAGTGACCTCCACAGTGTCCGCCCCTTTAACAGTGACCTCCACAGTGCCTGCCCCTTTAACAGTGACCTCCACAATGCCCACACCTTTAACAGTGCCCGCCCCTATAGCAGTGATCTCCAGAGTGCCCGCCGCTTTAACATTGACCACCCCTTTAACAGTGGCCTTCACAGTGCCCGCCCCTTTAACAGTGACTTCCAAAGTGCCCGCCCTTTAACCCCAGTATAATAAACATTGGTGGCGCAGTGATACACAGCTCAGCAAACAGTATCACACAGGATAGGATTAGATACACAGCTCAGCAGACAGTATCACACAGGATAGGATTAGATACACAGATCAGCAGATAGTATCACACAGGATAGGATTAGATACACAGCTCAGCAGACAGTACCACACAGGATAGGATTAGATACACAGCTCAGCAGACAGTATCACACAAGATAGGATTAGATACACAGCTCAGCAGACAGTATCACACAACATAAGATTAGATACACAGCTCAGCAGACAGTATCACACAGGATAGGATTAGATACACAGCTCAGCAGACAGTATCACACAGGATAGGATTAGATACACAGCTCAGCAGACAGTATCACACAACATAAGATTAGATACACAGCTCAGCAGACAGTATCACACAGGATAGGATTAGATACACAGCTCAGCAGACAGTATCACACAGGATAGGATTAGATACACAGCTCAGCAGACAGTATCACACAACATAAGATTAGATATACAGATCAGCAGACAGTATCACACAGGATAGGATTAGATAGACAGCTCAGCAGACAGTATCACACAGGATAGGATTATATACACAGCTCAGCAGACAGTATCACACAGGATAGTATTAGATACACAGCTCAGCAGACAGTATCACATAGGATAGGATTAGATACACAGCTCATCATACAGTATCACACAGGACAGGATTAGATACACAGCTCAGCAGGCAGTATCACACAGGATATAATTAGCTACACAGCTCAGCAGACAGTATCGAACAACATAGGATTAGATACACAGCTCAGCAAACAGTATCACACAACATAAGTTTAGATACACAGCTCAGCAGACAGTATCACACAACATAAGTTTAGATACACAGCTTAGCAGGCAGTATCACACAGGATAGGATATCAGATACACAGCTCAGCAGACAGTATCGCACAGGATAGGATAAGATACACAGCTCAGCAGACAGTATCACACAGGACAGGATTAGATACACAGCTCAGCAGACAGTATCACACAACATAAGATTAAATGCACAGCTCAGCAGACAGTATCACACAGGATAGGATTAGATAGACAGCTCAGCAGACAGTATCACACAGGATAGGATGAGATACACAGCTCAGCAGACAGTATCACACAGGATAGGATTATATACACAGCTCAGCAGACAGTATCACACAGGATAGGATTAGATACACAGCTCAGCAGACAGTATCACACAGGATAGGATTAAATACACAGCTCATCAGACAGTGGAGCGGGGTGCTATAGAGGTCACTTTTATGGGGGATAGTGTCGATATATTTTAAAGACACACAGAAATATTAAATTAAATAGATGAAATATACCCATGCGAAGCGGGTCCTTCTGCTAGTATAAATATATATTAAATTAGCAGAAGGACCCGGATTCGCATGGGTATATTTGATCTATTTAATTTAATGTTTCCGTGTGTTGCAAAAAGATATCAACAGTTTCACCCCATAACAGTGACCTCTACAGTACCCGCCCCTTTAACAATGACCTCCACAGTGCCCGCCCCTTTAACAGTGATCTTCACAGTGGCCGCCCCTTTAGGAGTGACCTCCACAGTGGCCGCCCCTTTAACATTGACCTCTACAGTGGCTGCCCCTTTAACATTGACCTCCACAGTGGCCGCCCCTTTAACATTGACCTCCACAATTCCTGCCCCTTTAACAATGACCTTCACAGTGCCTGCCCCTTTAACAGTGACCTCCACAATGCCCGCACCTTTAACAGTGCCCGTTAAATTAGCAGAAGGACCCGGCTTCGCACGGGTAAATTTGATCTATTTAATTTAATGTTTCCGTGTGTTGCAAAAAGATATCAACAGTTTCACCCCATAACAGTGACCTCTACAGTACCCGCCCCTTTAACAATGACCTCCACAGTGACCGCCCCTTTAACAGTGATCTTCACAGTGGCCGCCCCTTTAGGAGTGACCTCCACAGTGGCCGCCCCTTTAACATTGACCTCTACAGTGGCTGCCCCTTTAACATTGACCTCCACAGTGGCCGCCCCTTTAACATTGACCTCCACAATTCCTGCCCCTTTAACAATGACCTCCACAGTGCCTGCCCCTTTAGCAATGACCTCCACAGTGCCCGCCCCTTTAACAGTGCCCGCCCCTATAGCAGTGACCTCCACAGTGCCCGCCGCGTTAACATTGACCACCCCTTTAACAGTGACCTTCACAGTGCCCGCCCCTTTAACAGTGACTTCCAAAGTGCCTGCCCCTTTAATTCCAGTATAATAAACATTGGTGGCGCAGTGCGCCCCCCCCCCCCCAACACCCCAGTATAATAAACATTGGTGGCGCAGTGCCAATGAGGATTAAAAAAATAAATAAAAATTAACTCACCTCCTCCAATTGATCTCGCAGCTGCCGGTCTCCTGTTCTTTCTTCAGGACCTGTGGTGACGTCACTGAGCTCATCACAAGGTCCATTACCATGGTGATGGATCATGTGATGTACCATGTGAGGAACACAGTGATGTCACCACAGGTCCTTTGACAGGTCCTAAAGAAAGAACAGGAGACTGGCAGCTACGCAATCAATTGGAGGAGGTGAGTTAAATTTTATTTATTTTTTAACCCTCAATTGACCTTCTACTATGCATTCTGTATTAAAGAATGCTATTATTTTCCCTTATAACCATGTTATAAGGGAAAATAATACAGTGAATAGACTTTCAGATGTACAGAATAATACAGTGAATAGACTTTCAGCCTGTCAGATGTACAGTTTCAATAAAATACAATAATAGTACAATCATAAACACGATATCAATGAAATAAAAATTCTAAAAATATCCAATATGGTGTAGGAGCCGATGGCACTTTGTTGGACCTGGAATGGTCCCAGGTATCAATTATACACTGCTCAAAAAAATAAAGGGAACACAAAAATAACACATCCTAGATCTGAATTAATTAAATATTCTTCTGAAATACTTTGTTCTTTACATAGTTGAATGTGCTGACAACAAAATCACATAAAAATAAAAAAATGGAAATCAAATTTTTCAACCCATGGAGGTCTGGATTTGGAGTCACCCTCAAAATTAAAGTGGAAAAACACACTACAGGCTGATCCAACTTTGATGTAATGTCCTTAAAACAAGTCAAAATGAGGATCAGTAGTGTGTGTGGCCTCCACGTGCCTGTATGACCTCCCTACAACGCCTGTGCATGCTCCTGATGAGGTGGCGGACGGTCTCCTGAGGGATCTCTTCCCCGACCTGGACTAAAGCATCTGCCAACTCCTGGACAGTCTGTGGTGCAACGTGACGTTGGTGGATAGAGCGAGACATGATGTCCCAGATGTGCTCAATTGGATTCAGGTCTGGGGAACGGGCGGGCCAGTCCATAGCATCAATGCCTTCGTCTTGCAGGAACTGCTGACACACTCCAGCCACATGAGGTCTAGTATTGTCTTGCATTAGGAGGAACCCAGGGCCAACCACACCAGCATATGGTCTCACAAGGGGTCTGAGGATCTCATCTCGGTACCTAATGGCAGTCAGGCTACCTCTGGCGAGCACATGGAGGGCTGTGCGGCCCTCCAAAGAAATGCCACCCCACACCATTACTGACCCAATGCCAAACCGGTCATGCTGGAGGATGTTGCAGGCAGCAGAACGTTCTCCACGGCTTCTCGTCGGGCCCTCATATCACCCTCATGGAGTCTGTTTCTGACCGTTTCAGCAGACACATGCACATTTGTGGTTTGCTGGAGGTCATTTTGCAGGGCTCTGGCAGTGCTCCTCCTGTTCCTCCTTGCACAAAGGCGGAGGTAGCGGTCCTGCTGCTGGGTTGTTGCCCTCCTACGGCCTCCTCCACGTCTCCTGATGTACTGGCCCGTCTCCTGGTAGTGCCTCCATGCTCTGGACACTACGCTGACAGACACAGCAAACCTTCTTGCCACAGCTCGCATTGATGTGCCATCCTGGATAAGCTGCACTACCTGAGCCACTTGTGTGGGTTGTAGACTCCGTCTCATGCTACCACTAGAGTGAAAGCACCGCCAGCTTTCAAAAGTGACCAAAACATCAACCAGGAAGCATAGGAACTGAGAAGTGATCTGTGGTCACCACCTGCAGAACCACTCCTTTTTTGGGGGTGTCTTGCTAATTGCCTATAATTTCCACCTGTTGTCTATCCCATTTGCACAACAGCATGTGAAATTGATTGTCACTCAGTGTTGCTTCCTAAGTGGACAGTTTGATTTCACAGAAGTGTGATTGACTTGGAGTTACATTGTGTTGTTTAAGTGTTCCCTTTATTTTTTTGAGCAGTGTATATACTTGTCTTGGAGAGACAATAGTGTCGTCGGTTTCTACCACCCTAAATGGTATTGCTCTTAAAATAACAAATTTCCATGTACTATTCCCGCAGACAGCAACTGATTGAACCCCATAGGTCTCTATATATCAAAATGTCCCGTATCCATGGACTTCAAAATAGCTGGGTAATCAGTGTTCTCAGTAAAATAATGTATCTATCTCCGCAACAACTTTACACTGTTGCAAACAAATAGCCGGGTAATCCACTTTCAGTAAAACGATGTATCTATGTCCGCAATAACTTTACACTGTTGCAAACAGATGTTCTACTGTTTGTAATTGCCAGCAGAATTAGTCCTTAGTGGAGGGGTAACAGGACGATCGCTGTATACTATTGCACACAGGTACACTGTCGTTTGTAATACTGGTTGCTAGACAGGTTGGCCTTTTCATAGAAGGGTATTATACCTCCTGTATGTTTCCCCACAGGTGTGGGCTTACCTCCGCCTGCGCTCTATTTGATGGGACTAGTAATATAGTCTCTCTTTCCGCTCTATATGCCGGCGTCCCGGCTGCGGTATTGGCGTTCCTTGTGTTTCTCACCGCTGCTTCCCACGTGATGTTCCTGTGTGGGGTATGCGGCTACTTACTTCCGAGCGCTCGCGGGATGACGTGTTAGATCCTTTCTAATACGTGTTGAGGAAATCCTTTCTCTTCATGGGAAAGTGCACTTTACTTCAAATAAGATTCAGGGTATCTAGTCCAGGGTTATTGCCAGGATTTTCACCAAACGCGTTTTTCCATTCTATTGGATAATGCAGGTCATTTTGGGGGAATATCTCAGAAACGGTAAGTCTTAGAGAGCTAAGACCCAGTCTATAACCTTCCCGGACACCTGGTGTACCTGTGTGCCAAATTTGTTGAAGATCGGTCCAGTCGTTTGGTTGCGAATAAAGAACATCCAGACAGACAGAAACTCATTTTTATATATATAAGAGACTAGTAGAAGGATCCGGCTTCGTACGGGTATATTTGATCTATTTAATTTTATGTTTCCGCGTGTCTTAAAAAGATATTGACAGCTTCCCCCATAACATTGACCTCTACAGTACCCGCCACTTTAACAATGACCTCCACAGTGTCCGCCCCTTTAACATTGACCTCCACAGTGGCCGCCCCTTTAACATTGACCTTAACAGTGCACACCCCTTTGACAATGACCTTCACAGTGCCCGCCCCTTTAACAGTGACTTTCACAGTGACCGCTCCTTTAACAGTGACTTTCACAGCGACCGCCCCTTTAACAGTGGCCACCCCTTTAACAGTGACCTCCACAGTGCCTGTCCCTTTAACAGTGACCACCCCTTTAGCATTGACCACCCCTTTAACAGTGACCTTCATAGTGGCTGCCCCTTTAACAGTGACCTTCACAGTGCCCGGACTTTTAACAGTGACTTTCACAGTGACCGCCCCTTTAACAGTGGCCACCCCTTTAACAATGACTTTCACAGTGACTGCCCCTTTAACAATGACTTTCACAGTGACTGCCCCTTTAACAGTGACTTTCACAGTGACTGCCCCTTTAACAGTGACTTTCACAGTGACTGCCCCTTTAACAGTGACTTTCACAGTGACCGCCCCTTTAACAGTGACTGCCCCTTTAACAGTAACCGCCCCTTTAACAGTGACTTTCACAGTGACTGCCCCTTTAACAGTAACCGCCTCTTTAACAGTGACATTCACAGTGCCCGCCCCTTTAACCCCTTAAGGACACAGCCTTTTTACACCTTAGGACCAGGCCATTTTTTGCAAATCTGACCAGAGTCCCTTTAAGTGCTGATAACTTTAAAACACTTTGACTTATCCAGGCCGTTCTGAGATTGTTTTTTCGTCACATATTGTACTTCATGACAGTGGTAAAATGAAGTCAAAAAATTATTTTTTTTTGCACCAAAAAATACCTAATTTAACAAAAATTTGGAAAAATTTAGCAAATTTCAAAGTTTCAGTTTCTCTACTTCTGTAATACATAGTAATACCCCCAAAAATTCTGATGACTTTACATTCCCCATATGTCTACTTCATGTTAGAATTGTTTTGGGAATGATATTTTATTTTTTGGGGATGTTATAAGGCTTAGAAGTTTAGAAGCAAATCTTGAAATTTTTCAGAAATTTACAAAAACTAAATTTTTAGGGACCAGTTCAGGTCTGAAGTCACTTTGCGAGGCTTACATAATAGAAACCACCCAAAAATCACCCCATCTAAGAAACTACACCCCTCAAGGTATTCAAAACTGATTTTACATACGTCGTTAACCCTTTAGGTGTTGCACAAGAGTTATTGGCAAATGGGGATGAAATTTGAGAATTTCATTTTTTTGTCTAATTTTCCATTTTAACCCATTTTTTCCACTAACAAAGCAAGGGTTAACAGCCAAACAAGACTGTATCTTTATTGCCCTGACTCTGCCGTTTACAGAAACACCCAATATGTGGCCGTAAACTACTGTACGGCCACACAGCGGGGCGTAGAGGGAAAGGTGCGCCGTTTGGTTTTTGGAGGGCTGATTTTTATGGACTGGTTTATTTACACCATGTCCCATTTGAAGCCCCCTGATGCACCCCTAGAGTAGAAACTCCCTAAAAGTGACCCCATCTAAGAAACTACACCCCTCAAGGTATTCAAAACTGATTTTACATACGTCGTTAACCCTTTAGGTGTTGCACAAGAGTTATTGGCAAATGGGGATGAAATTTGAGAATTTAATTTTTTTGTCTAATTTTCCATTTTAACCCATTTTTTCCACTAACAAAGCAAGGGTTAACAGCCAAACAAGACTGTATCTTTATTGCCCTGACTCTGCCGTTTACAGAAACACCCAATATGTGGCCGTAAACTACTGTACGGCCACACAGCGGGGCGTAGAGGGAAAGGTGCGCCGTTTGGTTTTTGGAGGGCTGATTTTTATGGACTGGTTTATTTACACCATGTCCCATTTGAAGCCCCCTGATGCACCCCTAGAGTAGAAACTCCCTAAAAGTGACCCCATCTAAGAAACTACACCCCTCAAGGTATTCAAAACTGATTTTACATACGTCGTTAACCCTTTAGGTGTTGCACAAGAGTTATTGGCAAATGGGGATGAAATTTGAGAATTTCATTTTTTTGTCTAATTTTCCATTTTAACCCATTTTTTCCACTAACAAAGCAAGGGTTAACAGCCAAACAAGACTGTATCTTTATTGCCCTGACTCTGCCGTTTACAGAAACACCAAATATGTGGCCGTAAACTACTGTACGGCCACACAGCGGGGCGTAGAGTGAAAGGTGCGCCGTTTGGTTTTTGGAGGGCTGATTTTTATGGACTGGTTTATTTACACCATGTCCCATTTGAAGCCCCCCTGATGCACCCCTAGAGTAGAAACTCCCTAAAAGTGACCCCATCTAAGAAACTACACCCCTCAAGGTATTCAAAACTGATTTTACATACGTCGTTAACCCTTTAGGTGTTGCACAAGAGTTATTGGCAAATGGGGATGAAATTTGAAAATTTCATTTTTTTGCCTTATTTTCCATTTTAACCCATTTTTTCCACTAACAAAGCAAGGGTTAACAGCCAAACAAGACTGTATCTTTATTGCCCTGACTCTGCCGTTTACAGAAACACCAAATATGTGGCCGTAAACTACTGTACGGCCACACAGCGGGGCGTAGAGTGAAAGGTGCGCCGTTTGGTTTTTGGAGGGCTGATTTTTATGGACTGGTTTATTTACACCATGTCCCATTTGAAGCCCCCCTGATGCACCCCTAGAGTAGAAACTCCCTAAAAGTGACCCCATCTAAGAAACTACACCCCTCAAGGTATTCAAAACTGATTTTACATACGTCGTTAACCCTTTAGGTGTTGCACAAGAGTTATTGGCAAATGGGGATGAAATTTGAAAATTTCATTTTTTTGCCTTATTTTCCATTTTAACCCATTTTTTCCACTAACAAAGCAAGGGTTAACAGCCAAACAAGACTGTATCTTTATTGCCCTGACTCTGCCGTTTACAGAAACACCCAATATGTGGCCGTAAACTAATGTACGGCCACACAGCGGGGCGTAGAGTGAAAGGTGCGCCGTTTGGTTTTTGGAGGGCTGATTTTTATGGACCGGTTTATTTACACTGTGTCCTGTTTCAACCCCTCTGATGCACCCCTGGAGTAGAAACTCCCTAAAAGTGACCCCATTTTGGAAACTACGGGATAAGGTGGCATTTTTTTGGGGACTATTTTTAGGGTAAATATGATTTTTGGTTGCTCTATATTACATTTTTGTGAGGCAAGGTTACCAAAAATTTTAATTCTGAAATTTCATCTCCATTTGCCATTAACTGTTGAGGAACACCTAAAGGGTTAATAAAGTTTGTATAATCAGTTTTGAATACCTTGAGGGGTGTAGTTTCTTAGATGGGGTCAGTTTTGGGGAGTTTTTACTCTAGAGTGCATCAGGGGGGCTTCAAAAGGGACATGGTGTCAATAAAAAAGGCCATCAAAATCGGCCTTCCAGAAACCATGTCGGTCCTTTCCTTTTGCGGCCTCCCTTTTACTGATACAGCAGTTTACGACCACAAATGTGGTGTTTCTGTAAACTGCAGTATCAGGGTAATAAATATTAAGTTTTGTTTGGTTGTTAACCCTTGTTTTGTTACCGGAAAAAACGGATTGAAATGGAAAAGTGCCAAAAATAGCGGTTTTGGCACCGTTTTTTTTTTTTTTTTTAACCGTGTTAATCTGGGGGGTTAGGTCATGGGATATTTTTATAGAGGAGATTCTTACGGACGCGGCAATACCTAATAAGTCTACTTTTTTTACAATTATTTAGGTTTTTAACTATATTATCTTTTTTGATACAAATCTTTTTTTTGGGTATCTCTAAAGTCTAAGGGTCATTTTATTTTTATTTTTTTTATCCAATTATCTCATGTGGGGGCTCATTTTTTTGCGGGAGGAGCGGACGGTTTTATTGGCACTATTTTGGGGGCTATATGACTTTTTGATCGCTTGATATTAAACTTTTTATTATGTAAGGTGACAAAAAAAAACTTTTTTTGCACTTTTTTTTTTTTTTTTTCTTGACCGTGTTAATCTGGGGGGGTTGGTCATGGGGTAGTTTTATAGAGGAGATTATTACCGACGCGGCGATACCTAATATGTCTACTTTTAATAAATTATTTTAGTTTTTTTGGGTGTCTCAGGTCTGAGAACCATTTTTTTTTATCCGATGTCAGTGCTAAATTGGGATATAAATTTAGTACTCCATGGAAGTGTGATACTCCCTGAAGCAACCGTCAATGCAGAGGCCCGGATGATCGGGGCACGTGTCGCACTGAGTAGTCGTGTCCTTCCGTATCCCCCTCCTGCGACACACTCTGCACTTTTTTTGGGTTCGTCCCTTCTTTCCAGTATGGGGGACCACACCTGGAAAGTGTTGGCCAGGGACGATCCGGGCACCTACAGTTCCCGAGGTACTCCGGCCTGCTCTTTCCCGGTCCGAAAAGATCAGGGCCTTGAGGACTGCCTCATAGAACTGGAGGAATGTCCCTGTGCTGCCAGCGCTTCGGGATAGTACAAAAGAGTTGTACATGGCAACCTGCACCAAGTAGACCGCAACTTTTTTGTACCATGCCCGGGTTTTGCGCATGGCATTATATGGCTTGAGGACTTGATCCGAGAGATCAACTCCTCCCATATACCGATTGTAGGCGACGATACAATCGGGCTTGAGGACCGTTGCCGCGGTACCTCGCACAGGGACAGGGGTGATGCCGTTACCATGAATTGTGGACAGCATAAGGACATCCCTCTTGTCCTTATACCTGACCAGCAACAGGTTTCCAGTGGTAAGGGCACGGGTCTCACCCCTGGGGATAGGTACCTGGAGGGGGTGGGCAGGGAGGCCGCGTTGATTTTTCCGCACGGTCCCACAAGCGGACGTGGATCTGGCGGCAAGGGACTGGAACAAGGGGATACTGGTATAAAAGTTATCCACGTAAAGGTGGTAACCCTTATCCAGCAGTGGGTACATAAGGTCCCACACAAGTTTCCCGGTAACACCCAGAGTGGGGGGACATTCTGGGGGTTGAATCCGGGAATCTCGCCCCTCGTACACACGAAATTTGTAAGTGTACCCTGAGGTACTCTCACAAATTTTGTATAGCTTCACGCCATACCTCGCCCGCTTGGAGGGCACATACTGGCGGAAAATGAGTCTCCCCTTGAACGCAATGAGAGACTCATCAACCGCGACCTCCCTTCCAGGTACATAGGCCTCCATGAATTTGGCCCCAAAGTGATCGATGACCGGCCGTATCTTATACAGACGGTCATGGGCAGGATCACCTCGGGGGGGACATGCTGCATTATCGGAATAATGCAGACATTTCCGGATGGCCTCAAACCGGGAGCGTGTCATGGCTGTACTGTAAAGTGGGGCCTGGTATAGGACGTCCCCACTCCAGTACAGCCTGACACTGGGTTTTTTGACCAGGCCCATATGCAGCACGAGGCCCCAAAATATCCTCATTTCGGCTGCACTGACCGGCGTCCAGCCACCGGGCCTGGCCAAAAAGGAGCCCGGGTGTTGAGCGACGAACTGTTGGGCGTACAGATTCGTCTGCTCCACCATCAGATTTACCAGTGGGTCACTGAAAAAATGACAAAAAAAGTCATATTCAGTGTAGCCCACTGTGGAAATCTGGATTCCTGATTGGCCTACAAAATCAGGAATCACGGGCTCGTATCGCTCTGGGCTACACCAGACAAGTTCACCGGAAGGGGGCTCCGGTGGATTTAACTGGTGGGCCGGGAAACCAGTACGAGCCCCAGAGCTGCTCGTACTAGTGTGGGCCACAGGGTCCCTAACATGGCGGTCCCCTTGCTCCGCCTGGCGGCGTCTCCGCCGCCTTGGGGGCTCATCATCATCGCTAGATGATGAGGAGGATGCGGATGACAACAGGAATGTGGGGTCATCCTCATCCTCACTGGGACTCTCGGAGTCGGAGGCAAGCTGGGCGTATGCCTCCTCGGCCGAGAACGTCCGGCGGGCCATAGGGGAGTGTGTGTCTGCGTGTATATGTGCGTGTGTGTAACTCTTTATTTTGTGTGCGTGTGTGTGGGGGCACGGGTGTTCACGAACTCACCCTAAAACTAACAGAAAAAAAATAAAATAAACTAACTAAAAAAAGGGCAAAAAATGTGGGGGAAAAAAATCAAAACCGCTGATCAACTGTCCGAAGTTGATCAGCGGTGGGGTGTGCGATGCGCTAACAGTGGCCGGACACTAAGTGCCGGCCACAATCAGCGTACAAAAAAAAAAAAAAAAATGCACCCCAAAAAAGGTGGGGGGGGGGAGGGGGGGGGGGGGGGCAAGTGGCAGCACCCCTGGGGGGGTCTAGGGTCACACAGCTGTGCTGTGGACCCCAGACACCCTAACTTAGGGTGATGCAATCAAAGTAAGAAAAGTTCAGAAACTAACTTTCCCTTTTTTTTCCCTGCCTAAAACAAACTTTCCCTATGCTGTCCCTATGTACCTGATGGGGGGTGCTGGGGCACAGATCGGGTCCTGGGGGCACAGATCGGGTCCTGGGGGTGCTGGCAACGATGGTGGGCACACGTGCAGGCAGCTCCTCTCTCCTCCGGCTCCGGAACACAAAAGGAGGAGGAGAGGAGCGCCTGCCTCTTTTGAATTTGGCGCCGGACCGCCCACAGACCAATCGGAAAGCGATCCTAAGTGGTGATGTCACCATCACCACTCAGGATCGCTGGATGGTGATTGGTGGGGTGAAATCACACCACCATCACCATCCTGTTCCGGGTTATCGGGTCTTCAGAGACCCGAACAACCCGGAAACGCAGAAAACCGCAGGTCTGAATTGACCTGCGGTTTTCTGCGATCGCATACATGGGGGGGTCACCGGACCCCCCGGCGCATTTGCCCCAAGTGCCTGCTCAATGATTTGAGCAGGCACGGGGTTCCGATCACCGCCCGCCGCCCGGCGGTGATCGAAAATACACAGGGCGTACATGTACGCCCTGTGTCCTTAAGTACCAGGGCACAAGGGCGTACCTGTACGCCCTATGTCCTTAAGAGGTTAACAGGGACCTTTATAGCGCCCGTCCTTTTAAAAGTGACTTTTAAAATGACCGCCCCTTTAACAGTGACTTTCACAGTGCCCGCCCTTTTAACAGTGATCTTCACAGTGCCCGCCCTTTTAACAGTGATCTTCACAGTGCCCGCCCCTTTAACAGTGACTTTCACAGTGACCGCCCCTTTAACAGTGACTTTCACAGTGCCCGCCCCTTTAACAGGGACCTTCATACCGCCCGTCCCTTTAATAACAGTGACCTCCACAAGTGCCCATCCCTTTAACAGTGACCGCCCCTTTAGCATTGACCACCTCTTTAACAGTGACCTTCATAGTGGCTGCCCTTTTAACAGTGTTCTTCACAGTGCCCGCCCCTTTAACAGTGACTTTCACAGTGACTGCCCCTTTAGCAGTGACTTTCACAGTGACTGCCCCTTTAACAATGACCTCCACAGTGTCCACCCCTTTAACATTGACCTCCACAGCAACTAAACCAGTTCTACTTTACACAAGTTTGATAAATAACCCCAATAGTATCCAAAAGACGGTACCAATACATTGTAGAGTTCAATTTGCTAAAACAGCCTTTAATACAGAATTTCAGGCAGGAAGATAAAGTTTGCAATAGTACACCTATGGAAACAGTCAATGGAATATTAGGGGATCCAAAGTTGCTACCCATTTGCTCATATAATCTGAGCAGCCTCATTTTATGCCCCTACCTTTTATGCACTACAGTATCAAATGCATTTGAAAACTCTAGAAGTACAGCATTACCCCCGTCCATTCTGGAACTTACCTTCTCATAGAAGAGGAGTTTTACAAGACGGATCCCTCAAAAACCCATACTGATACTATGTACTGTGTCCTAAGGTTGCTACTATTGATTATATCCATTGCTATTATTTCAGTGTATTCAAAAAAAATAAAATAAAAATTAACAAGTTTTTTTTGTATTGGGCTGAAAAACGCAGTTGACAGATTAACAAATGGCAGACATACAGTATTATATCCCACAGGATAAATAAACTTTGCCCTGATGGGACATTGCCTGCTGTATGATAGCTTTGGAACATAGGAAAACAGATCCCCTGTATAGAGGGCTTAAAGTATGCTTGTTTCTTTTCTAAACCTTCATTTCTTTCTTTCTGTTTTGTAATCTTCATGAAACTGTTTTATCTGTGTGTCATACAAACAAATGTAAAGTAGATTACAAGAAAGGCCTGTCAGGTATCAATGATTCAGTTTGAGGTCCACACTCTGATGGAATGACTCATGCAGTGCAGCGGCTGTATCCTACTGAATGATAATGAGAGTAACTTCCCCAATGCATACAAATCTTATGCCGTGTAGCCTGATCCGTGACTAATTCCACCCCTGTCCTTTGACCCTCCAATGCCATCCCGAGATCATGACTTACATATTAAAATACATTCAAAAGGCATTTGCAATTATTATGTAAATGCGAAAATGTCTTCTACATTCCATAAATTATATGTTGGCTTTTGTGTTATACTACACTGCACAATAAGAGTTCATCTACCAGCTCTCTAATAGACTAAAAGTCGTTTATGCTCAGGGAAATCTAAATGACTTCACTTAAAAACCCAAAAAACTTTATTTGCCAATACATTAAGAATGTAAAGAAGAATAGCAGAACTAAGCACAATAGTTAAATAGACACCCTTCAGTACCTACGTCCCAGTGGGCTTCATTTATTAACAAAATCAAATGGAGACCCATTATTTCTGACACTGTGTATTGTGATGGCGTTATTAACAAAATTCTGTAACAATTACAGCTTCTGTGCAGCACAATACATGAAGGTTGTTGTATGAACAACCTATGATCTTGTAGTCATAATATTATAATGCAATTATACAAACCTTCAGAATGTATTTGTTAAGACTATGCGGAATTTGTGTTGAGGTTTCCATTTACAATGGAAACCACAAAGCAGCACCGGATGCATCCTATGACATACCACCAGATGATGGAACTCGTTGAATAGGATCTATCCGATTCCAATGTGTTGGTGGGAAGACTAGTGCAGCACCACACATCTATAGTACCGATGGGTTGACTTTTAGGCCTCATGCACGCTACCACATTTTTGATCCGTGTCCGATCAGCATTTTTTGCGGATAGCACATGGACCCATTAATTTCTGTCGGTTTGCCAAAAAAAAAAAAACACAGCACACTGATGTCATCTATGTTTTTTTCCGCACCTGTGCGTCCCGGGCCGCAAATTATAGAACCTGTCCTATTCTTGTCCATTTTACGGACAAGAATAGGGTTTTTTGTATTTTGCAGACCTGCCAGTTGTGGACCGCAAAACGGATACGGTTATGTGCAGGAGGCCTTAGGAACGAAAGACAGCAAACGGCAAACAGATCAAAGCAACACAGCAGAAAAGACATTCCCCTTGAGCTGTCAGCTTGAAATAAATCTAGCACAGGGATCAACAACGACCGGCACAGCTTTTCAGTAACTACAACTCCCAGAATGCTTCATTTTCTTCTATGGGAGTTAAAAGAACAGCAGCTGGAGTGCCAAAGGTTGCCGACCCCTGATCTAGCAGAACAATGAATGGAGAGATCTCTGGATCCATGTTTTGAGGTACAGGGCTGGTTCTAGCTTTGCAAGGCTTCTTTTACACTAGCGTTAGGCTTGTCCAGCAGGCTGTTCCAGCAGGGGAACAGCGTGCCGGATCCGTACTAACGTTTGCACACGTGTGCTGCCGGAAGTCTGGCCCGGCCGAATTCACTATAATGGGTACGTGTCGGAAATCCTGCCACAGCACGGCAAACATGACTAGAGGCAGCCGGGCAAAAACTGCATTGTATATGTCATCTGATTTTCATTTTTTACATTAATCATGGGATAGCCCCTTTAAGTTTGCGCCATCTTTGGGATTAGTAAATCTGGGTCTCTGTGTTTTTAAAATTGAATATATTTTATACACTCATGTGAATAGCCCCATAACATTGGGTCTAAAGCAACAACACAAAATATTAGTGGGTCATTTATTAAGACCAGTGTTTCATACCCCTTTAGCTGGTGGTGGATCAGCCAAATTTATGTAAAGTTGCTGGGCTGGGCTCTACACCAACCAGGCGTAGAAAATGATAAATGAAATGGGCTGCTGGGTCGCCCCCTTCCCCTCCCATGCCATGCCCCATTTTTTTAGACCTGACATGAGCAGGGAAAACAGATTGTGGCGCAAATAACCTTTGCACCGAAATCTGTGACAGATATATGCCAAAAAGTGGCGTATATCTGTTTGTAAATGACTTTCTCTGTGTGGCACACACAAAAACATAATGTAAACATATCATTGTGGAGACACAAGAGGCGCATATTAAATTGCAGCAAGTTATAAGGGACCTACAGAACAAAGCGGTGATGTACAGCTCATTATTTGTCCATAGATGTACAGTACAGACCAAAAGTTTGGACACACCTTCTCATTCAAAGAGTTTTCTTTATTTTCATGACTATGAAAATTGTAGATTCACACTAAAGGCATCAAAACTATGAATTAACACATGTGGAATTATATACATAACAAACAAGTGTGAAACAACTGAAAATATGTCATATTCTAGGTTCTTCAAAGTAGCCACCTTTTGCTTTGATTACTGCTTTGCACACTCTTGGCAAATACAAATTCTAACAGTCTATTCAGTAGGACTATCAGCTGTGTATCCACCTGACTTCTCCTCAACGCAACTGATGGTCCCAACCCCATTTATAAGGCAAGAAATCCCACTTATTAAACCTGACAGGGCACACCTGTGAAGTGAAAACCATTTCAGGGGACTACCTCTTGAAGCTCATCAAGAGAATGCCAAGAGTGTGCAAAGCAGTAATCAAAGCAAAAGGTGGCTACTTTGAAGAACCTAGAATATGACATATTTTCAGTTGTTTCACACTTGTTTGTTATGTATATAATTCCACATGTGTTAATTCATAGTTTTGATGCCTTCATAGTCATGAAAATAAAGAAAACTCTTTGAATGAGAAGGTGTGTCCAAACTTTTGGTCTGTACTGTACATGGACATCTCCCTCAGGTACCAGACATTGCAGCAATGTTAAAACTATACATGCAGATACAGTATACTTAAAATGTGATGACATATTTTTTTTGTGGTAACTAATATACAAAAAAAGGGGCAGCACAGCATAAAAGAACAAAGTAAAGAAAGTCTTTTGGGTGCTAGCGGCTGTGGGGGCGATCCACCCAACCTACTTACCTAAACTGACAAGATTCCATGGCACGTCCAAGAAAAGTGTAAGTTTATTTCACCAGAAAAAACAGCAACGTTTCAATCCACTCAGTGGGATCTCTCTCAAGCAGTGATGATAACAGAAATGGTGCTCAAATATAGGTAAATACACACCCACATAATAATTAATTAACAAGAACAATTAGTACAAAAGTATAAATAAAAAGTGATACATCATAAGAATAAATATATAGACATAATTGCTAGTGTATATAAAACATGATGCAAAAGCAAGTGTAAAACGCCAATCATCTGATACAGTTATACAGTATAAAAGTGCAATCAATGATGTACAGCTTATTATTTGTCCATAGATGTACATGGACATCTCCCTCAGGTACCAGACATTGCAGCAATGTTAAAACTATACATGCAGATACAGTATGCTTAAAATGTGATGACATATTTATTTTGTGGTAACAATATACTACTTTTAATAGAATATTTTTTCATGATGTATTGAACCCTTTTGACGAATGTTGCGAAATCTTAGATCCAATAGCGGCCTCAAGCCATGTGATGTTTTGGGGCCTGTAAAGGATGTTTAGAAACTCTCTTATTCTTTTTCTAGCATTGTCCCTTTCACTACTGTTGATGCCTGAACTTTTGAATCTCATTTATCAAGACTTCTCTTTTGAAAAGGTCTTTTGCTTCTCCTCATTTTACAGAATTCTTTTGTTTGTGTGGATCCAAAATAAGACTCTTCTTAATATAAAAAACGTCTATGCAGACCAAAAATTTTGTACCTAACATTTCAACAAACTTTTGATTAATCAATAGTACAGCGTGTGTACAGGAGAAATAACACCATTTCTGGCAACTTTATGACTTGTATCTGACATTTTAGCAGTTTTCACATGTGCATGCTAAATGTGTAGACACTGAAGACAGGATATAAAATATGAGGTTTGCCAGAGAAGTGCTGAGCTTGATCATCATCATGCTGCTCGGGTCTGCTGGCCTGCCTCCTTCTAAAACTACTCTGCAGATGGTAGAGGCACATGGGGGGCTAGTTATGTAAAGACAGGCGTGACGTACTGTAAAAAAAGAAAAAAACACTGCACACGTAGCGTGCCCCTGATGTTGTCACTCCTTTGACTTTTAAAAAGTTATGAGGTATGGAAAGTAGAGGACAATTACGCACTCAGAGGCAGCCACAGGATCATAGAGGACATTACAGAGAAGTACTGACCTGTATGGTTATGAATGAAGCACTTGGGCTGAGATATAAACTTCCTCACTGGACTTCGAGGAATTTTAGTCCTCCATACAAATCAAACCTGCTTCAAACCTGTTGTTTGTGGGATTGCTCTCATGAACCCCTTGCTTCAGGTCCTTCCACATTTACTGTATATAGCATTAAAGTCAGGACTTTGATTTTGTCATTCAAATTTTTTTAACTTTATTCTTCTTTAATCTCTTCACAACAGCCGCTGTACATGTATGGCAAATGTCGGGTCTTTAAAGATGCTCTGGAGTGGGGCAAGCGTCATAGCCACGGAGTGCTTTCTGTTTCATACAGCAGACACTCGCGGCTAATTTTCACGATTGGTGGTAATACCGACCACGGATATTTAACCTCTCAGATACTGTGGTCAAAACCTGGAAGTGTAAGGAACACCTTCCTCGGGCAGGGATCGGCGAAGGCGTTTATTAATAATAATGAGCCTGTGTTAGGCTTCCAGGATAATTACTTGTACATTACAGTTCAGGACAGCAGGTGGCAGAACTAAACTGTAATATAGTGATTTCTGTATAGAATAAATGGAGCAAATTCCATTATTCTATACCAGGCATGCTCAACCTGCGGCCCTCCAGCTGTTGCAAAACTACAGCTATCAGCCTACAGCAGGGCATTGTGGAAGTTGTAGTTTTACAACAGCTGGAGGGCCGCAGGTTGAGCATGCCTGTTCTATACAAACTGCAATCTGATGATTGCAGGTTGGGGTCCAATTGGGGAACAAAAAGTAAATTTTTTTAAATATAAAAAAAACCTGTCAAAATTCTAAATCACCCCCCCTTTTCCAAAATTTTAAATTAAAAAAGGTAGCATCATGGGCATCGACACATGTTAAAAACGTCCATACTATTAAAATATAAAACATTCCATATGGTGAATAGCGTAAAGGAAAATAAAAAGAACCATTCACTGATTTTCATCAGTTTACTTCCCAAAAAAAATTGAATTCAAAGTTATCAAAAAGTTATACACAACCCAAAATGGTATTAGTAAAAACTACAGATCGTCCCGCAAAAAATGAGCCCTCACACATCTCCATAGACATAACTATGGGATGTGGTTAAGCTGGAATGTAGTGTTTTCCTTTCTCCAAACATATGGGCACATTTATTAAGAGCGGCTTTTTAGACGCCGGTCTTAATAAAGGCCCTGTGCTGGCGGTGGATTTAAAACAGGTGTAGAAAAAAACGCTGGTCTTAATAAAGGCCCTGTGCTGGCGGTGGATTTAAAACAGGTGTAGAAAATGATGAATGAGACAGGCCTATTTATCATTATCAGATTAGTGTGGGCCCGACTGTCAGCACCCCGACAATCATCTGTATGAAGAGAATGCAATACTCATCCAAGCGCTGTGTTCTCTTCATCGTTTACCTGTTCGCTGTCCACATTGCAGCTCCTCTGTCCCATTCACTCTTTGGTTTGTGTGATTGCACCAGATCTATGAAATGGGGCTTAGTTTTAT
This sequence comes from Bufo bufo, assembly GCF_905171765.1. Lineage (NCBI taxonomy): Eukaryota > Metazoa > Chordata > Amphibia > Anura > Bufonidae > Bufo > Bufo bufo. The sequence continues at coordinate 178,586,645 of NC_053393.1, read as the reverse complement.
TAGATTGTATATGTGTGATGTGGTTTTGCCATTTTTAGTAGGGCAGGAGGTTGCCTGGCATGGAACTAAGATTTTTATTTTTTCCCCCCCAAAAGCCGCATATAGAAAACACATAATATTCACTGCATATCCTTTAAAGGATAGGTCATCAGTATGTTATTGGTGGGGGTTCGACAGCCAGGACCCCGCCGATCATGTATCCAAGAAGGCAGCGGCACACGCAGTAATGCTGTGGCCTTATCTTGGCTTTTCCCAGGCCATTGACGACACATTCATCGGTCACGTGGCCTACGTGCAGCTCAGCCTCATAGAAGTTAATGGGGCTGAGCACGATACCAAGCACAGCTGCTATACAATGTATGGCGCTGTGTTGGTAAGCACAGAGAAGGCAGTGGTGACACAGGAATGCTGATGCCTTCTAAAACAGCTGATTGGTGGGGGTTCCCACAGATCAGATACTGATGACCTATCCAGAGTCTTGGGAAACCTATTTAAACATATTTATGTAGAAAAACTAGGAAAATAACTAAGTCAGCCTCACATTTGCAACTAACTCTTTCAGGACAAAAGCCCTTCATCAGATCGAAGCAGATAGAAAAAAAAGTTTTTAGTTGAGAGACCTTTGTGGGTACTTTTTCTATTATAGAGACCAGTTAATATATGTGATGACTACTGTATGCTAGACAACGCTCCTCTTGGTTTTTGTGAAAAATATATGCTAAGTGGCATGTCTAACATCTGCTGGCATCAGAAAGGCTTAGGAAAGCAATTATCTTTCCCAGAAACCCAGAGGGGGAACTCCCTGGCCTACAATACTCCTGACACATACTATGCATATTAGGTACCCTCCCAGGCAACGCATATATATAGCTGAGAAACACTGAGTAGCATAACTGAGGTGCTGATCTCTAGCCTATGTCCTTTTCCCCTATATTTTTCCACTAAGTTTGCGGTGGTAGCCTCAAACTGTGCAGACAGAGCTTTTTCATAAGATTTATTTATTTATTTATTTCTGTGCTTGCACCTCATAATGCTTCTCTGGAAAAGAGACATGCAAGCTAGTCTCCTTTCCAAGGACGAGTATCGGAACCCACTCAATGTTACTCTGGGTTTCTGGGGAAAATATATGAAAATGAGCACATATAATGCTAGGATGTCCTATTTTTGCCATTTTCACAGACGGACTGACTCCAGTGAAATCAATAGAGCCTTTTTTAATGACCGTTAGATAGCACACCCATCTAAAGGCTGTTAAAATGGGGACAAAGGGACTTTAATGGGTTAAAATGAAAAACAAATTACCTCATCCACTTGAATGGGCAGGGACACTTGCACCTTACTGGAAGCAGCAGGAAATGACCAGTCATCACGTTGGGAGCGCAGGTCATTTACTGCTACATCCAGTGAGAAGCAAGTTTCCCCGTGAGTTCAAGTGAAGGACTTTAACACAAAAGCAGAATGGGGGTATTAATAATACTGGGGACATTATCAATACAGGGGGCAACTAATGGAGGCATTAATACTGGGGGACACTAAGGGTGGCATTAATACTACTGGGGGCATTATTAACTCCTTAATGACCGGGCGATTTTCCCATTTTCATTTTTTTACAGCCTTCCCCAATAACTTTTTGATTTTTCCATTCACATAGCCAAATTAGGAAGGCTTGTTTTTTGCATGACAAGTTGTACTTTCTGATGGTACCATTTACAGTTGCATACAATGTAGTGGGAAGCAGGGGAAAAAAAAATCCCAAAGGGGTGGAATTATTAAAAAACAAAAGCACAATTCAGAGATTTTTGACCGGTTACCCTCATTCTCTGGGTCAGTACAGTTACAACAATACCACATATGTATAGTTTTTCTTGCACTTTAAGGCTACTTCCACATCTGCGTTTTAAATTCAGCTCTTGAGATCAGTCATAGGATTTCAATAGTGGAATAACAAAACACTTACATTTTGTCCCCATTTATTGTCAATGGGGACAAAACTGAATGCACCAAAATGCATTCCGTTCCGTTTGGTTGCATCCCCATCGCAGACAGAATAACGCTGCAAGCAGCGTTTTTCTGTCCGCGATGTGGTGCGGAGCAAGACGGATCCGTCCTGACACACAGTCAATGGGAACGGATCCATTTTAGCTGACACAATCTGACTCAATAGAAAACGGATCCGTCCCCTATTGAAATTCAATGGTGTTCATGATGGATCCGTCATGGCTATACAAGACATAATACAACTGAATCCGTTCATGACGGATGCATGCACTTGTATTATTGTAACGGAAGCGTTTTTGCAGATCCATGACGGATCCGCAAAAATGCTAGTGTGAAAGTAGCCCAATACTAAAAACAAAAACAAAAAAATATATACTTTTTTTTCCTTTGAATCACCATGTTCTTATCCCCATAACTTTATTTATGTGTACGGAATTGAGGGCTAATTTTTTTTGCAGGGGGGAAAAAATTAAAATAAAAAAAAATAACAGCGAATTAGCCATTTAGATTTTTTTCCATTTCGCCGTATAGGATAAATATTTTTATATTTTAATTAGTACAGTGTTTTGCGCACGCAGCAATACCCATAATGTTTATTTTTTAAAATTGTTTATGTACCTTTAATTCTGGGGAAAGGGAGGTGATTTTAATTTTAATATTTTTAAAAAACTTTTATTTTTTAACCCTATGGGAACGATAAGCAATCATTTGGAGTTTATTAGAATTACACTAAGTTTCTATGGAGCCCTGTCAAAGCCTCCTGTCACTCAAGAGGACAGGGGTTCCAGATGCCGTGGTCACATTTGATCATGGCATCAGAGGGGTTTAATGTGTGCGAACAACGTTATTGTTGATCTCATACATTAAATACGGTGCCTGGCTAAAGTCCCAAACGCCAACGTATATATGTATAAGGCGGTCGGAAACGGGTTAATATTAAGGGGACACTAATGAGGGCATTAATACTGGGGGCCACAATTTTTTTTTAAATTATACGCTTTTAAATGGTGGTTAAACGAGCAGAAAATAAATTCAAAAATGGTTTAAAATTGGGGAGGAGAGGGGGGAGGGGGCGTAGCCAGCAACCAAGATGGCTGGACACAGCTAAAGAGAGATCTGTGGCCAAAGCTACATGCTGGGATAAATCCTGCTGACCGTAACACCATTTAACTGGTACCAGTCTCCTAATCACGCCCTCTAGTAGATCCCAATACCTGGAGCCAGAGAAGTCCACCCGACGGAGCGCACGCTGAAGCTGAGCTGCGCTCCGCACTGGGAGCCCTGCAGAGGGAGAAGGAGAAGTGCGAACCACCTGCACAGCGGAGCGGAGTAACATAGGAGCGCTCTAGAGTTGTTAATCACAGAGCGCTGCCGAGAAATTACGTAAATTTGCCAGACAACCTGATGAAGGAACGCGATCACCATTGCTTCAGAGAAATGTTCACACTAGGGCAAGTACAGCATCAGATTCAACAGTGCCCGCAGCGTCCGCTGAGGAGGATCGAGAAGAACCTATGCTCAAACAAGTAAACACCCAAGTCCTGGAGGCCATAACAGCGTGCAAGACTTCTCTCACAGGGAAACTAGATGAAGTCAAAATTGACCTGGGGCTGCTACGCCAAGACCTGCATAGCCTACGGGAGAGAGTACAGCACGCGGAAGAGTGTATTTCACGCATAGAAGATGTTACTGCCACGGTTCCACTGTCCATATCTGATCTCAATATCAAAGTGGAGTCTTGGAAACAAAAAGCAGATGATCTAGAAAACAGGCTCCGCAGAAAAAACATCGGAATAATCGGATTGCCAGAAAGAGATGAGGGCCGTACACCTGACGAGTTCATATAAAAATGGATAAAAGAACTCTTTCCGGATGCAGAGTTCTCCTTGGCCTTCGCAGTGAAACGGGCACACAGAGTACCAGCGAATCCTCCGCTGCCCGGGGCTCCACCTCGTCCCATGCTTGCCAGGTTCCTTGACAGGGACAAGATACTTGCTCTGGCTAGAAGATGGCCGGAAATCAAATACAATGGTGCCAGCAGAGCCGGCGCCACCTGTAAGGCGACCTAGGCAGCCGCCTAGGGCGCAATTTAGCAGGGGGCGCGTTTAAAAAAGAGTGTTGGTAAAGTGGCGGCCGGGCCGGTCCTGCCGCAAGTTTTTTTTAAAAGTACGGCGGCGGGCCCTCCCCCGCACCAAGCGGCTGCCGCACTGCCCGGGCTGCCGCATCTATGATTGTGCACCGCCCGTTGCAGCCTGAAGAGAGGGACTGACAGCAGGGAAGCGCCTCTAATGTAGCGTGGCCGAGCTCTGTTCGGTCCGCGGTACAGGAGCTTTTGTTTCCTGTACCCGGCCGGACTGACAGTAAGTGCTCACTTAGTGTGCACTTCCTTTCAGTCCGGCCGGGTACAGGAAACAAATGCTCCTGTACCGCGGACCGAACAGAGCTCGGCCACGCTACACTAGAGGTGGGGGGGAATGAGAGTGACAAGGGAGGGGGAGGCGGGGGGAGGAAATGAGAGTGACAAGGGAGGGAGGGAATGAGAGTGACAAGGGAGGGGGGGAATTAGAGTGACAAGGGAGGGGGGGATGAGAGTGACAAGGGAGGGGGGAGAAGAGAGTGACAAGGGAGGGAGGGGGGGAGAGTTACAAGGGAGGAGGGGGGAGAAGAGAGTGACAAGGGAGGGAGAGGGGGAGAAGAGAGTGACAAGGTAGGGAGAGGGGGAGAAGAGAGTGACAAGGGAGGGGGGGAGAAGAGAGTGACAAGGGAGGGGGGGAGAAGAGAGTGACAAGGGAGGGGGAGAAGAGAGTGACAAGGGAGGGGGGAAAAGAGAGTGACAAGGGAGGGGGGAGAAGAGAGTGACAAGGGAGGGGGGAGAAGAGAGTGACAAGGGAGGGAGGGGGGAGAAGAGAGTGACAAGGGAGGGAGGGGGGAAGAGAGTGACAAGGGAGGGGGGAGAAGAGAGTGACAAGGGAGGGAGGGGGGAGAAGAGAGTGACAAGGGAAGGAGGGGGGGGGGAGAAGAGAGTGACAAGGGAGGGAGGGGGGGAGAAGAGAGTGACAAGGGAGGGAGGGGGGGAGAAGAGAGTGACAAGGGAGGGAGGGAAGGGGAGAAGAGAGTGACAAGGGAGTCCCCAGAGCCAGACCAAGAGCCAGACTGCAGCCAGAGACCAGATCATCTTATTGTCCTGGTGGTAAGTAAACAATGCAATATGTTTATTATTTAATTGTTTAGTTATTAATACTACATTGGAAACTAATTTACCTCACATTAAAAGGACACTATAGTCCCAGAACCAGTACAGTTTAATGTAGTGGTACTGGTGTCTATAGCCTGTTCCTGCAGAGAAAAGACACTGTGCAGTACTGGTGTTAAAAGAGCACTATAGTGCCAGGAAAGCAAACTCATTTTCCTGGCACTATATAGTTGTTAGGAGTGGGGCACCCTCGTGTCCCCCTCCCACTGGGCTGAAGGGGTTAAAACCCACTTACCTTTCTCCAGCGCCGGCACTGGGAACTCCTCTCCCCGATCCTCCTCTCAGCTGCGAATGCGCATGCGCACGCATTCAAAACTATGTTCTGTGTCTTCCCACTGTAATTTTCCCAGTGAGTATCGTGGAAGCACCTCTAGCGGCTGTCAGGGAGACAGCTACAAGAAGCTTGATTAACCCTAAGGAAAACATAGCAGTTCTTTTCATTTAAATGCTGAGAAAGAGGTGGAACATATGTAATGTCATGATATGGGCAGATCATCTGATAAGGGGGGGGGGGGGGGGGCGGCAATTTTTATCTATCCATTTTTCCAGACTTTCCATGGAACTGCAGAAACAATGTGCCACATAAGGATTTAAAGAGGCGCCTGAGAGAAGCGAATATTCCATATTCCATGGGCTTTCCAGCAAGACTCAAAGTGGTGAACGGCGGCAGAGCGGTCTTCTTTACATCCCCTGGAGAAGCCACGGAAAGGGCTTCTGCGATATATCGATACATAATGTTAATAATCATTTTGGTTCAGTAGTTAATTAAAAAAACGGACTTTTATCATATGCAAATTACCTCTCTAGCAGCAAGTAGGGCGGCTACTTGCTGGTAGCAGCTGCATCCTCCTTTCATAATGACACCCCCTCCTCATGTTGATTGACAGGGCCAGCGAATGCGCTCATCCTCTGACTGGCCCTGTCTGCGTTTTAAATCTCGCGCCTTCGCCGTACCGGTCTTCAGTCGGCGGAGACACACCTGACTACCACAACCTCTAAAGTTTTGCAGAAACCCTGGGTCCAGTGGGCCGCACACTCCTATTACACCTCTTCTTCACGAGGGGTATCATTACTAATTCACAAACAATTGCGCTGGGAGGTAAAAGACTTGGCCGTTGATTCAGAAGGCAGATATGTCTTTGTTCACTCTCTAATTGACAATGTACAATATACATTACTAGGTATCTATAACCCCCCCCTCCCGGCTCTATGCACATATTACATTTAGTGGCTACCTTTGCAACCACTTACCCGCATTCTAGAGTAATTTGCATGGGAGATTTAAATACAGTTTCAAGAAAAAGTATGTGAACCCTTTGTAATGATATGGATTTCTGCACAAATTGGTCATAAAATGTGATCTGATCTTCATCTAAGTTACAATAGACAATCACCGTCTACTTAAACTAATAACACACAAAGAATTAAATGTTACCATGTTTTTATTGAACACACCATATAAACATTCACAGTGCAGGTGGAAAAAGTATGTGAACCCCTAGACTAATGACATCTCCAAGAGCTAATTGGAGTGAGGTGTCAGCCAACTGGAGTCCAATCAATGAGATGAGATTGGAGGTGTTGGTTACAGCTGCCCTGCCCTACCCTATAAAAAACACACACCAGTTCTGGGTTTGCTTTTCACAAAAAGCATTGCCTGATGTGAATGATGCCTCGCACAAAAGAGCTCTCAGAAGACCTACGATTAAGAATTGTTGACTTGCATAAAGCTGGAAAGGGTTATAAAAGTATCTCCAAAAGCCTTGCTGTTCATCAGTCCACGGTAAGACAAATTGTCTATAAATGGAGAAAGTTCAGTACTACTGCTACTCTCCCTAGGAGTGGCCATCCTGTAAAGATGACTGCAAGAGCACAGCACAGACTGTTCAATGAGGTGAAGAAGAATCCTAGAGTGTCAGCTAAAGACTTACAAAAGTCTCTGGCATATGCTAACATCCCTGTTAGCGAATCTATGATACGTAAAACACTAAACAAGAATGGATTTCATGGGAGGATACCACAGAGGAAGCCACTGCTGTCCAAAAAAAACATTGCTGCACATTTACAGTTTGCACAAGAGCACCTGGATGTTCCGAAGCAGTACTAGCAAAATATTCTGTGGACAGATGAAACCAAAGTTGAGCTGTTTGGAAGAAACACACAACACTATGTGTGGAGAAAAAGAGGCATAGCATACCAACATCAAAACCTCATCCCAACTGTGAAGTATGGTGGTGGAGGCATCATGGTTTGGGGCTGCTTTGCTGCGTCAGGGCCTGGACGGATTGCTATCATCGAAGGAATTCCCAAGTTTATCAATACATTTTTACGGAGAACTTAAGGCCATCTGTCCACCAGCTGAAGCTCAACAGAAGATGGGTGTTGCAACAGGACAACGACCCAAAGCATAGAAGTAAATCAACAACAGAATGGCTTAAACTGAAGAAAATATGCCTTCTGGAGTGGCCCAGTCAGAGTCCTGACCTCAACTCGGTTGAGATGCTGTGGCTCAACCAGTTATTAAATCCAAGGGTTCACATACTTTTTCCACCTGCACTGTGAATGTTTACATGGTGTGTTCAATAAAAACATGGTAACATTTAATTCTTTGTGTGTTATTAGTTTAAGCAGACTGTGATTGTCTATAGTTGTGACTTAGATGAAGATCAGATCACATTTTATGACCAATTTGTGCAGAAATCCATATCATTCCAAAGGGTTTACATACTTTTTCTTGCAACTGTATGATGATGGATCCCTTGCTAGACGGCTTCACGGACATAGCAGACCCAACCAGTACAGGGAGCCCCTCACAACTTAAAAGATTCCTGACAGAGTTCAGGTGGTTTGACTTCTGGAGGACCAAACATCCCAGAAATAGGGTGTACTCCTTCTATAGCGGTGGGCATAACGCCCTATCCCGTATAGATTACATACTAGGCAATGAGCTAGCATTATTAAACCTCCGCTCCATAATCATACTTATCTAGGGGGATATCAGATCATTCACCAATGCTAGGCATTCTAATATGGGGCAGCTCCTCAGTAATGTACAGGATGAGTATACATCCGTTCTGGCTGAATTTGCTAGGTTCAGCAGATGGAACAGTTTGCGAGATAAAATAATTCTTGGACATACACATAGATGAGCCTACGGTAATACACCTCTAGTCTGGGATACTCTAAAAGCATTTCTTTGTGGTTCCCTACACTCCAGCATTTCTGACAATAAAAAGACACTAAGCGCCTGGAGATGGAATCCCAATGTAAAATACTGGAACAGCAATACATTAGTCATCCAACAGACGCTAATAGAAATGCATGGCTACAAGCAGGCAGGCACTACCTAACTATACTAAAAGACAAAGCAGATAGGAAACTATTTTTTGTGAAGCAAACTGTATTTGAGCTAGGGAATCAATCAGCTAAACTTTTGGCCCAACTAATTCAACATAATCTACCATCTTCAACAATATTATCTGTTAGGAACTCAGCAGGTCAAGAGTGTAGTATGCAAGACTCAATCCTTCAGACCTTTACACATTTCTACCAAGAACTATATAGATCTAGCATAACACCATCAGAAATAGAGATAGCCACATACCTAGAGAGTATCTCAATTCCCAAACTTAGCACAACTTAAAGTGCCCAACTGGACCAGCCAATCAGTTTAGAAGAAATAACAGAAGCCATAGCGGATCTTAATAATGGGAGGTCGCCTGCCCCAAATGGGCTCCCTAAAGAGGTGTATGCTAGATATTCAGAGTTTTTAGCTCCACAATTGTTATCCACTCTACAAGCAGCACTGGAAGCAGGAAGTCTGCTGAAGTCCTTTATGGAGGCCACCATTGTATTATTGCTTAAACCTGACAAAGATCCCCTAGATTGCAGCTCCTATAGACCCATCGCACTGCTGAATGCAGACTATAAAATTCTAACTAGGGTTTTAGCCACCAGATTGAACCGGGTAATTTTATCACTGGTCCATCCGGACCAGACGGGATTTATGCCGAGGAAGTCTACTACGGAAAATATTAGAAGGGTTTAGGTGGTTACACAATTGGGACATTCCTTGAATGCAGACTGGGCTCTCGCCTCATTAGACGCAGACAAGGCATTTGTTTCCATAGAGTGGGCTTATTTGCATCAATGCCTAAAGGGATATGTATTTGGTCCATAGTTCCTCAAATGGGGCACATTTATATTCCAGACTGATGAGTAGACTATTAATAAATGGGGAATTATCAGAAGCCTTCCTACTCCATAGAGGCACGAGACAGGGCTGTCCTCTGTCCCCACTCTTGTTTGCCCTGGCCATAGAGACATTGGCAATTACGGTGAAAAGCAGTAACGACATCACATGAATAACCATGGAGGAAAAGGAAGCCTGCATAGGTTTATACGCAGATGACATGATACTATATCTGTCATCACCTAGCGCATCTCTTAGAGGAGCCGCAGTGTGAATAAATGAATTTGGGGAGTTCTCAGGCTTAAAGATGAACTGGGAGAAATCAGTATATATGCCTCTGGGCAGAGCAAACTGGACAGGCTCTTCTCATGTGGAGAGATTGAAGGTAGTGGACACTTTTAAATACCTTGCAGTAAATATAGTAAAAAATACACTCTCAGGCCCTGACACTTAACGTATATCCCTGAATTGGTCATTGTGGCGAAACCAACCTCGCCACTGGGTGCTGGAGAAGCCTGGTTGCCAGCCTCTTGCCCCAGGATTATGGGCCCTCTCATCAGCCCATGATAAACTTAAACCCCATGGCGATTTGACTGTGTTTGTAGCATCTGAGCGCTGTTCGGATTTATTTTGCGCTCAGATCCAAGCCATCTGGGGATAAGTTGAATGTGGGGGTTCTGTTCAGTTTGATAGGAGTTATGTATTTTTGTGTAGTTTTTCTGTGAATAGCGGTATTTTCTGTACCTAGTTGGCTTACCACACCCAGTTAAGCCAATTATCTCACACAGCCTAACTCTGTAAAAACTGGTTTTGGGCAGAAAAGCCATACTTCCTTTGTTCACAAAGGACTTTTACTAAGTTTTGAACCCCTGGTCTAATTCGTGCCATTTTGGGATATGTTAAATGTCTGTGTTTACTGTAATGGTTGTGACATTGTATATTTAAATAGTGATGTCTGTCCTATTGCCCCCACGTGTGTATTGGCGATTTCCCTTTGTCCTGAGAGATAATTGAATTACTCCTCGGTTGTCTCCAGGACAGAAGACATTGTTTAAAAACGATGTATTCTCCTGCCTGTGATAATTACATCAACCCATTGTGTAAGGTAATTATATCAAAGGCAGAGGGGAGGATTTTGTATGGGAGTGTTTTACTGTATTGTACGTGTTTATTGGTTGTTGTACAAAACCCTATGGGTGGTACTAATGTGTAACAATGTTATATAAGAACAATAAACACACAGCTCTGGCTGACCACTGCTTAACCCTCAACACAGAGCCTCATCTCGTTCTTGGGGGGATTCACTGTATGCTGTTAGAGACTGATTGCTAGGAGTGTAAGCCGCTTGGGTGCGTTTCCTATTCGTCTGCTCGCAGCTATTGGTGAGGTTCCGTTTGGAGTTTGGAGCATTCCCTTGTATGCCGTAACAATTTGTGGCAGCAGTGGGATCGTTCTCACAGCCCAGAAGGACAGCTACAAAGTAACATCATTCCCTGGAATTACAATTTGAGGGCAACGCATGTCCTAGTACAGCGACCCTGACAGCACCAGAATGGAACTAGCAGTGGAGTACGATGAGGAAGACCTGGATGGCCGGGATGCATTAAGGAAAGGCATCTGGTACCAGGCCCTGGATAATGTACAGTCGTGGCCAAAAGTTTTGAGAATTACGTAAATATTGGAAATTGGAAAAGTTGCTGCTTAAGTTTTTATAATAGCAATTTGCATATACTCCAGAATGTTATGAAGAGTGATCAGATGAATTGCATAGTCCTTCTTTGCCATGAAAATTAACTTAATCCCAAAAAAACCTTTCCACTGCATTTCATTGCTGTCATTAAAGGAAAATAACATAACAAAAACAAATACAGGTGCACTCTGCGGTCTTACTAACCCTCATACTGGTGTAAAATTGAGAATTAGCCAACATATCCTGCTTGGAGGACATGTCTTAGCCCGAGCACCGCGCCAAAGTTTCTCAAGTAGCTCGGGAACCTAACGCTAAACCTACCTGGGCCGTATGGGCAATACCAGGAGCCAGTGGGCGAATTACAGGTGCGCAAGATCCGACTCAAAGCAATCTCCCAGTAACCTCCAGCATGTGACCATGCATAGAATGGGAGGAGGCAGAGAGCTCTGAGCCCCACCCAAGACTGGCTGATATAGCCCGGGCCTCACATGTGCACCAGAATGCTGCCTGTGGATGGAAATGAAGGCACATTCAGACTAGGAGTTTCTACACCTCCAAAAATTCAAAATACAAACTACAAATTGGCGTGGTATTAAAAATCAGGAAGTGTGCAACCCCATATCCAGTGGTGCATCTATACAGGGGGGCAGATCCTGCACTTGTGGCCCATTGATAATGGCAATCCCCAGCAAAAATGCATACAATGGAGGATGCCTGCAGCGGACCACAAGTACCACAATGGACATCCTACACAGGATAGCAATTGTGTGGATGTGATAAACAGTCAAAATAACATAAAAAAACAAATACAGGTGCACTCTGCGGTCATACTAACCCTCGTACTGGTGTAAAATTGAGAATTAGCCAACATATCCTGCTTGGAAGACAATAAAGGACCTGCTGAGATCATTTCAGTAATCGTCTTGTTAACTCAGGTTAGAATGTTGACAAGCACAAGGCTGGAGATCATTAAGTCAGGCTGATTGGGTTAAAATGGCAGACTTGACATGTTAAAAGGAGGGTGATGCTTGAAATCATTGTTCTTCCATTGTTAACCATGGTGACCTGCAAAGAAACGCGTGCAACCATCATTGCGTTGCATAAAAATGGCTTCACAGGCAAGGATATTGTGGCTACTAAGATTGCACCTCAATCAACAATTTATAGGATCATCAAGAACTTCAAGGAAAGAGGTCCAATTCTTGTTAAGAAGGCTTCAGGGCATCCAAGAAAGTCCAGCAAGCGCCAGGATCGTCTCCTAAAGAGGATTCAGCTGCGGGATCGGAGTTCCACCAGTGCAGAGCTTGCTCAGGAATGGCAGCAGGCAGGTGTGAGCGCATCTGCACGCACAGTAAGGCGAAGACTTTTGGAAGATGGCCTGGTGTCAAGAAGGGCAGCAAAGAAGCCACTTCTCTCCAAAAAAAACATCAGGGACAGATTGATCTTCTGCAGAAAGTATGGCGAATGGACTGCTGAGGACTGGGGCAAAGTCATATTCTCCGATAAAGCCTCTTTCCGATTGTTTGGGGCATCTGGAAAAAGGCTTGTCTGGAGAAGAAAAGGTGAGCGCTACCATCAGTCCTGTGTCATGCCAACAGTAAAGCATCCTGAGACCATTCATGTGTGGGGCTGCTTCTCATCCAAGGGAGTGGGCTCACTCCCAATTTTGCCCCAAAACACAGCCATGAATAAAGAATGGTACCAAAACACCCTCTAACAACAACTTCTTCCAACAATCCAACTTCTTCACCAACAGTTTGGTGAAGAACAATGCATTTTCCAGCACGATGGAGCACCATGCCATAAGGCAAAAGTGATAACTAAGTGGCTCGGGGACCAAAACGTTGACATTTTGTGTCCATGGCCTGGAAACTCCCCAGATCTTAATCCAATTGAGAACTTGTGGTCAATCCTCAAGAGGCGGGTGGACAAACAAAAACCCACTAATTCTGACAAACTCCAAGAAGTGATTATGAAAGAATGGGTTGCTATCAGTCAGGAATTGGCCCAGAAGTTGATTGAGAGCATGCCCAGTCGAATTGCAGAGGTCCTGAAAAAGAAGGGCCAACACTGCAAATACTGACTCTTTGCATAAATGTCATGTAATTGTCGATAAAAGCCTTTGAAACGTATGAAGTGCGTGTAATTATATTTCACTACATCACAGAAACAACTGAAACAAAGATCTAATCTTAGCAGCAAACTTTGTGAAAACTAATATTTTTGTCATTCTCAAAACTTTTAGCCACGACTGTACAATACCAGCGAGGCGAGAGTCTCCCCAGTTAAGAGCAGCGATTGCAGAAGCAAGTGGCCCTGTGGATGACCTTCCTGGTAGAGCAGCCCCTGGTGGAATGGGTGAAGGAACTAGAGCACCGGGTATGGCAGGAGCTATGGCTGGAGGATGCCTACCAGGCGCTCTGGTGGTATATGGCACCTGAGATGGTACGGCCGCTATATCGACGACCTGCTGTTTGTGTGGTCGGGCGATTTTGCGGCTGTACCCTCTTTTGGGACCTTTCTCAATAATAATTTTTGCTGTCTAAAATTCACCATTTCACATGACATTACCACCATTGCCTTTCTCGATCTTTCCTTGGAGGGTGACCCTGCAACCCATCAAGTTCATTCCAGCACCTATCGCAAGGACATGTCAGGTAAGGCTACTTTCACACTTGCGTTAGGAGCGGATCCGTCTGGTGTCTGTACAGATGGATCCGCTCCTATAATGCAAATGCTTGCATCCGTTCAGAACGGATCCGTCTGCATAACTGTTTTTTTCAGATCTGATTTTTCACTTCGTGAAAACTCAGATCCGACAGTATATTCTAACACAGAGGCGTTCCCATGGTGATGGGGACGCTTCAAGTTAGAATATACTAAAAGCACTGTGTACATGACTGCCCCCTGCTGCCTGGCAGGTGCTGCCAGGCAGCAGGGGGCAGACCCCCCCTCCCTCCCCTGTATTTAACTCATTGGTGGCCAGTGCGGCCCCCCTCCCTCCCCTGTATTTAACTCATTGGTGGCCAGTGCGGCCGGCCCCCCCTCCCTCCCCTATATTTAACTCATTGGTGGCCAGTGCGGTTGGCCCCCCTCCCCCCTGTTTTTAACTCATTGGTGGCCAGTGCGACCGCCCCCCCTTCCCTCCCCCCCTGTTTTTAACTCATTGGTGGCCAGTGCGGCCGGGCGCAGTCATGTACACAGTTCTTTTAGTATATTCTAACTTGAAGCATCCCCATCACCATGGGAACGCCTCTGTGTTAGAATATACTGTCGGATCTGAGTTTCACGATCTAACTCAAATCCGATGGTATATTCTAACATAGAGGCGTTCCCATGGTGATGGGAATGCTTCAAGTTAAAATATACCATCGGATTGGAGAAAACTCTTGTATATTAATAGGGACTCCTGACTTTACATTGAAAGTCAATGGGGGACGGATCCGTTTGCAATTGCACCATATTGTGTCAACGTCAAATGGATCCGTCCCCATTGACTTGCATTGTAAGTCTGGACAGATCCGTTTGGCTCCGCACGGCCAGGCGGACACGAAAACACTGCAAGCTGCGTTCGGGTGTCCGCCTGCTGAGCGGAACGGAGGCCAAACGGTGCCAAACTGATGCATTCCGAGCGGATCCGCATCCACTCAGAATGCATTGGGGCTGTACGGATCCGTTCGGGGCCGCTTGCGAGAGCCTTCAAACGGAACTCACAAGCGGAACCCCGAACGCAAGTGTGAAAGTAGCCTAACACAACTCTCATGGCCACATCGTGCCATCCTCCACATGTGGTCCGTAATATTCCCAAAGGAGAATTTATTCGGGCCAAAAGAAATTGTTCTAAAGATGACAAATACAAAACGGAGATTTGTGGCCATGAGACTTGCAGAGCGTAGGTACCCCACCTGGACCTTAGATCGAGCAAGGGCCAATGTATTGAATAGACCTAGAGAAAGACTCGTTTTTCCGGACACAGCACAACCCGACCAAGAATCATGCACAAACAGTAAATCCAATGCAGCTGCAAAAAATGTTCCTTGTTTTGTCACTAGCTACAGTTTGGAATTTTCACAAATCTGTGCTATAGTTAGAAAACATCTATCTGTTCTAAACTGTGACGAGCAGTGGTCTGACATCAGCTCTGCGGGTGTCAGATGCATTACACGTCGCACACCTACTATTGCGCAGAAAATCAGCCCAAGTCTGTTTGCTGATAGTGACACCAATAAAAAAGAAACAAGTGCTTGGTTGAGGCACAAGGGTACATTCAAATGCGGCCACCGCATCTGTACGTGTTGCAACTACATAAAAACGGGCTCTATTGTTTCTTCAACAGCCACTCATAACTCTTTTAATAACAAACAATATGTGAATTGCAACACAAACTATGTGGTGTATTGCATTACCTGCTCTATATGCCGTTTGCAATATGTTGGATGCACAACCAATAGTCTAAAAGTAAGAATCTGCAAACACCTCTCACATTCCATACACCAGAGCAAGAAATGTTTCAGCAGCTAGTTTACATTTTGCGGTTTCTCACCAGGGCGATACCGCAGGTTTCCAAGTTCAGGCCCTAGAAAGGGTTAATCCTCCTGCAAGAGGTGGAGACTACAAGCGAAAGCTCCTGAATAGGGAATCCTATTGGATCTTTCGCATGGGTTCTCGAGTTCCAGCAGGACTGAATTGTAAACATGATTTAATCCTGCATTATTGATCTTTGCTCATATTACTTATTTTTAAAAAAGTAAATTTTTTTTATATATCCAACTTTTTATGTGTATCTTCGCTTTCATACTCACCTGGCACTTGGATAGTAGGCGGAACCCAATTTGTGTGGTCGTTCCTGCTAATCTGAATCATCTGTGAGTGCCAGGATGTTCAGCTATTTAAGTACAGTCATGTGAAAAAATTAGGACACCCTTTGAAAGCATGTGGTTTTTTGTAACATTTTTAATAAATGGTTATTTCATCTCCGTTTCAACAATACAGAGAGATTAAAGTAATCCAACTAAACAAAGAAAACTGAAGAAAAGTCTTTTCAAGATCTTCTGTAAATGTCATTCTACAAAAATGCCTATTCTAACTGAGGAAAAAGATAGGACACCCTCACATGTATTCCCTCTTAAATTGGCTCAGATCTCACACAGGTATATCACACCAGGTGCACATAATTAGTAGATCGTTACTCTGCATGTTGAATGAGGCTTGCCCTATTTAAACCTCAGACATTTAGTTTGGTGTGCTCCTGACTGTTGAAGTGAGAGTGAGCACCATGGTGAGAGCAAAAGAGCTGTCAGAGGACTTCAGAAAAAAGATTGTAGCAGCCTATGAGTCTGGGAAGGGATTTAAAAAGATCTCAAAAGATTTTGAAATCAGCCATTCCACTGTCCGGAAGATAGTCTACAAGTGGAGGGCTTTCAAAACAACTGCCAACATGCCCAGGACTGGTCGCCCCAGCAAGTTCACCCCAAGAGCAGACCGCAAGATGCTAAAAGAGGTATCCAAAAACCCTAAAGTGTCATCTCGAGAACTACAGCAGGCTCTGGCTACTGTTGATGTAGAAGTACATGCCTCTACAATCAGAAAGAGACTGTACAAGTTTAACTTGCATGGGAGGTGTGCAAGGAGGAAACCTTTGCTTTCCAAGAGAAACATCGAGGCCAGACTGACATTTGCCAGCGATAAAGTTGACAAAGACCAGGACTTCTGGAATAATGTTCTTTGGACAGATGAGTCCAAAATTGAATTATTTGGACACAACAGCAGAGGACATGTTTGGCGTAAACCAAACACAGCATTCCAAGAAAAGAACCTCATACCAACTGTGAAGCATGGAGGTGGAAGTGTCATGGTTTGGGGCTGCTTTGCTGCAGCAGGACCTGGTCAGCTCACCATCATAGAATCCACGATGAATTCTACTGTGTATCAGAAGGTGCTTGAAGAACATGTGAGACCATCAGTTAGAAAATTAAAGCTGAAGCGGAACTGGACCATGCAACATGACAATGACCCAAAACATACTAGTAAATCAACCAAAGATTGGCTGAAAAAGAAGAAATGGAGAGTCCTGGAATGGCCAAGTCAAAGTCCAGATTTGAATCCCATTGAGATGCTGTGGGGTGACTTGAAAAGGGCTGTACGTGCAAGAAACCCCTCAAACATCTCACAGCTGAAAAAGTTCTGCATTGAGGAGTGGGGTAAAATTTCCTCAGACCGATGTCGAAGACTGGTAGATGGCTACAAGAACCGTCTCACTGCAGTTATTTCAGCCAAAGGAGGTAACACTCGCTATTAGGGGCAAGGGTGTCCTATCTTTTTCCTCAGTTAGAATAGGCATTTTTGTAGAATGACATTTACAGAAGATCTTGAAAAGACTTTTCTTCAGTTTTCTTTGTTTAGTCGGATTACTTTAATCTCTCTGTATTGTTGAAACGGAGATGAAATAACCATTTATTAAAAATGTTACAAAAAACCACATGCTTTCAAAGGGTGTCCTAATTTTTTCACATGACTGTATGTAGCCATTCAGTAACAAACTTGTCATGAATAAGAATCAGTATTAGAGCATCCGAAACATGTAGACTTGCTTGCCGTGTTGGATTTTTTAGTCTGTGTGATATTGGAATAAAGAACTAGTCTTTTTTGGAAGCTGGACATCCCGTCTTATTTCTATATAGTCTAAGGGCTCTTTCACACCTGCGTTCTTGTCTTCCGGCATAGAGTTCCGTCGTCGGGGCTCTATGCCGGAAGAATCCTGATCAGGATTATCCCAATGCATTCTGAATGGAGTGAAATCCGTTCAGGATGCATCAGGATGTCTTCAGTTCCGGAACGGAACGTTTTTTGGCCGGAGAAAATACCGCAGCATGCTGCGCTTTTTGCTCCGGCCAAAAATCCGGAACACTTGCCGCAAGGCCGGATCCGGAATTAATGCCCATTGAAAGGCATTGATCCGGATCCGGCCTTAAGCTAAACGTCGTTTCGGCGCATTGCCGGAGCCGACATTTAGCTTTTTCTGAATGGTTACCATGGCTGCCGGGACGCTAAAGTCCTGGCAGCCATGGTAAAGTGTAGTGGGGAGCAGGGGAGCAGTATACTTACCGTCCGTGCGGCTCCCCGGGCGCTCCAGAGTGACGTCAGGGCGCCCCAAGCGCATGGATCATGTGATCGCATTGGACACGTCATCCATGCGCATGGGGCGCTCTGACGTCACTCTGGAGCGCCCCGGGAGCCGCACGGACTGTAAGTATACCGCTCCCCCGCTCCCCGCTCCTACTATGGCAACCAGGACTTTAATAGCGTCCTGGGTGCCGTAGTAACACTGAAAGCATTTTGAAGACGGTTCCGTCTTCAAATGCTTTCAGTACACTTGCGTTTTTCCGGATCCGGAGTGTAATTCCGGCAAGTGGAGTGCACGCCGGATCCGGACAACGCAAGTGTGAAAGAGGCCTAACTGGTGCCTTTTCCAAGCACAGTCCGTGCTTCCACCGTAAGACTGATCAGGTGAGCGCAGCCCACGGAACGTTTTACCTTTGTGCCTTTACCACTTGGAAATCAGCGTGCTGCTCCTTTATCTTATGTTCTGAACATAATTCCCACACTACTACCTTATATTTTTCCAACGGCTGCATTGCATAGCTGAACATGAATCATTCATCTCTTCGTGTCATAGATGACTGCAATGAACGCCTTAAGAAAATGGATGCAATTTTTAACAACAAAGATAAGGGATCTCAGGATACTCTAGAACTCAAAGTTCAAATGGCCTCCCTGGAGAAACTATTAATAAAGGAAATGCGAACCTGGTGGGACTTAACCTCGCTTCAACGTTACATTGAAAAGTATATGATTCCCCGTGGACTCAGATTACGAAAAAAAAAAACTACCACTCTCTACTCTGATGGCTTTGTAACTCAGTGGCACAATAATCTATCTGATTGCTCCATCAAACTTATGGGCTTGATAGTGTCACATGAGGAAGAAGCCCTTTGCAATTTAAGGGAAGAAATTAAGGCCACGCAAGAATCTATCATACCCTTTTCAAATTTGGACACTTTCAAAGAAATGGATGTTGGTTTACAAGACAACCTCAATAAAATGGAAGAGAGTCTCATGACAGTCAAGCAAGGAAAATTTGCTCGTGATCTACAAGACTACAAAGGCAACACTGTCTACAACTGGTCTGAAATAAGGGCCAATACGCCGCGCTCGATTATGCGTAAGAATTATCGCGGAAAAAAATCGAGAGCTCCCAGAGTTGCTTTTAGTTCTACAGATCCGGAATCATCCGATTCTGCCTCCGAATTCCTGAATGCTCGGGTGCGCGATATGCAGCAGGCCACACATAGCGCTTCTTGTGAATTAGATGCTTCGCAAACAAAGAAGTCAAAAAACGCAGGGCCGGGCGCAAGCACGCCAGGAACCAATCGCTACCCTTCATGCACCAGGAGACCGTGAGTAAATCACAAGTAGTGAATATGTCTTCACGATCTCTGAGCCAATCACAAATAGATATTCTGTCTAGAGGTCTCTCTTTTTCTCCAACTTACCATTTCAATCTGTACCATGCCATTCTTGATATCAATAGACTGGCCCGCAACCTTACTCTGAAGAAACATTTTCATCAAGCGGATTCAGCTAAATGTGATGATCTCAGGGCTGTTACACCGCACGAAAAAGATTCAACTAGCACCCATAACATTCCGGCCTTTTCTTTTGAGGAACTTTCCAACCTTTCCCACATGCAACAATGTCGTTCCCTACAGAATGATGAAGAGGAGAACAACTTTGCACATAATTTTGTTACATCAAATCGTAACTTTTATCCAGTGCAGTCACGTTCACCTGTACTAGATCGCTTCCAGGAACTTGTAGAGAGGGATTTGGATAAAGTGTCTTCACGGGATAGCATTCAGAAATGCGATAATTTGTCCTCTGGAGAAAATAGGGCTTTAAAAGAGTTGATGCTTTTCATTTCAATAGTTTTTATTGTGTTTAGCAAATAATAAAATATAACATACAGAAATAAAACATACAAAAGCATCGGGCAAACCCGACGGTTAAACAATAATTAGTAAAAGGAACATTCTTCTATGTGAAGAAAACAATGTGTATTACAACTGCTAGAGATGCCTGCTGACAGCATAAATCATTAAGTTGGGATATGTGGCTACCTATGTCTGAAGGTCAAACCAATGGTAAAGTGTCCACAGAATTGGACCCGTCTGCTCTCAAATGCGGGTTAGTGTAAGATCAAAAAATAATATGGAATCGGAAACTCAAAATTGTATGCTAAATTTGGATACTAAATGGGGAGCACGCCCATAACTTCCAATTTTGAAGGAACTTATCATATCCTCCTCCCCCCATAGCTATAATCCTCTCATATGAGTAAGTAATATTAAGTGCGGCTGTCAATTCAGAGATGTCCGGTAGGTCTGGGGTCTTCCACTTTCGCAACAATAATAATTTTGCTGTCACACCAAAGATACAGATTATGGCCCTCAGATGGACCGGAAGATTTTTTACTCCTATCAATAACAGGACCAATTGCGGTGTCCATGTCACCCCATAAGGCACAATTCTGGCCAGTAGTTCCCTACATTGAGACCAGTACTATTGGATCGATGGGCATTGCCATAAAATGTGGAACAGGGATCCTCTACCACCGCAACCCCTCCAACACCGATCAGATACTGAGTCATACATAAGTGCCAGTATATCTGGCGTGTAGTACCACCGCAATATGGTTTTGATTGCTGATTCCGCATGGGATACACACCTCAAATATTTATGTAACATCCTGAGGGCCTGCATCCATTCTGTTTCAGAAATAGACAGATTCATGTCCTTCTCCCACGCCACCATCATGTGTGAGCGTTTAAAGGACCCTGAATGGAGAACGGAATTATAAAGGGATTTCAAACCTTTCGTATTGCTTGTGAGATACAGTTTTGCTAATCTGTCCATTTTTACTCCGGATGGCTGCAGGTCCTGTAACAGATGGCGGATCTGGAGATATTTGAAAAAATCCCGGCTGGGGATAGAAAAATTCTCACTTATCCATTGGAATGACTGTAATACACCCTGTGTTAGCACGTCCCCCACCCTATGTATGCCAGCCAATGCCCACTTTGACAGATCAGTTTGAGGGAGTAGCGTCCATAGCAGAGAAAAGGGTAAGGAGGCAGTCGTGGGGGGAGTATCTGTGTCTGCTAAAACGTGATAAGTGGACCACGCCCTCAGCGATGCCAACACTGCCGGGCCTAAGTTCTTGGGAGCAGGGATCTTCCAAAAGGGCAAGCTCAACAACCCCTCTAAAGAGTAAGGGGCAGCTTGAGAGGCTTCCAACTGAACCCATGGCAAATCATTGGATGCTTGAGTCCATCCCCTCAATATGGAAACCAAGGAGGATATATAGTACAATTTTAAATCTGGCAATGCTAGGCCACCCATACAACGCTCCCTGGTCATAATGTCTCGGGCGATCCTGGGGTGTTTCCTGTCCCAAATGTATTTAGAGAGGAGTGAGTGTGCTTGGGAGAAAAACTTTTCTGGGAGGGTTATAGGCAGGGTGCGGTACAAATAGAGAAACCTAGGAAGTATGAACATTTTAAATGTAGCAATCTTCCCCATCCACGAGGTGTCAAATTTGGCAAAATCTGAGAGTTCCCTTTCTATAGAACGGAGCAGGGCTTCATAGTTATGAGTGTATAGTAGGCTCTG
Organism: Bufo bufo; assembly: GCF_905171765.1. Taxonomy (NCBI): domain Eukaryota; kingdom Metazoa; phylum Chordata; class Amphibia; order Anura; family Bufonidae; genus Bufo; species Bufo bufo. Next base: position 178,564,784 of record NC_053393.1, on the reverse strand, counting down.
AGAAGATGACATATTGACACCTAGATATTTAATGCTATCAGGCCGCCAGTCAAAGTTCCATGCGCTTCGAAGATTTACCACCTGGTGCTCTGACATGTGAATGGGTAATGCTTGCGTCTTTGAGGAGTTTAGATGGTAATATGAGAGGTCACCATAAATGGAGATCTGAGCCATAACCTCCTTTAAGGAATCTATGGGATTGGTTAGGGTCAAACATACATCATCTGCATATAAGGATATGACATGGGAGCTACCACCAATATCAACCCTCACTATACGAGAGTCCTGTCTGATCGCCTGGGCTAATGGTTCCATGGCAATTATGAAGATAAGGGGGGAGAGAGGGCATCCCTGTCGGGTTCCATTCGTAAGCTCTTTGGACAAAGCTCCGTTTACGAATGTTCTGGCTGTGGGGTTACTGTAAAGTGCCCTAATGGCGGTAAGTATATTCCCTGTAAGACCCATTTTTTCAAGCACCGAAAAGGCAAAAGTCCAACGGAGCCTATCAAAGGCCTTTTCCGCATCTAATGCCAGGGCCAGTGTGGGGATTTTATTCTTTTGAACATGGTGTAGTATACCCAGGAGGCGTCTTGTATTGTAGTAAGTTTGCCGGGATGGAACAAATCCAGCCTGGTCTACATGTATAATAGAGGGGAGAATTTTTGCTAGACGAGTGGCCAAAATTTTTGCATAAATCTTTACATCCTGGTCTAACAGGGAAATAGGCCTGAAGTTTTGGGGTCTGTCTGGTTCTTTACCCGGTTTGGGGAGTGTGATTATCAGGGTCTGTAAATTTTCAACTGGGAAGGAGCCTCGGGACATAGCTGATTGGCAGAATTCCGATAGGTAAGGGCTAATGACCGGTCTAAATTGCTTATAATAATGGCTGGCAAAGCCATCAGGGCCAGGTGCTTTATCCTTCGGAAGAGATGCTATCACTGCTTCTACCTCTTTTATTTCAATTGGGGAATTGAGAACTAAAAGCTGGGAACTATTTAGTGAGGGTAGTTGTAGGGATTGGAGATAAAGGCTAATCCGTTCATTGAGCTCGCTTGGTGCAGGAAGGGTGTTGTGTAAATTATACAAGTCTGCATAGTATGCCATGAAACCATTAGCTATATCTACGGGGGAGTAGACTTTCTCCTGAGAGTGAGGGTGGAGTATGTGCGGGATTCTGCTCTTGATATGCCGGGATTTAAATCGCGACGCTAGTAACTTACCCGCCTTATTATCTTGTGAATAATAGGTCGCTTTTGATTTGCGATGCATTTTCTCATACGAGGAGAGCATGTACCCTCTCAGCTCCTGTCTGAGGCGTCTGATCTGCTCAGCTAAAAGCGGAGTAGGGCCCTCCTTGTTATTTGCTTCCACCATTTGCAATTGGGATAAGATATCAGACATTCTAGCTTCCATCCGTTTTTTCCTTATCGCCCCTTGTTGTATAAAGGACCCTCTAATACAAGCTTTGTGGGCATTCCACAAGGTCACCGGATCTGTGTGTGAAGAGTTATTATGCTGAAAGAAATCCAGTACATCTGCCTCTATTTTTGATCTATATTGGGGATCAGACAGTAAGAATGGACTGCTTCTCCACATGTATGTTTGGGGGGAACTGGCTGTTTCTGAGATGGACAAGGTGATAGCAGCATGATCAGACCACTTGATAGTTTCTAGGGAGGAGACTTGGGCGTGGGGGAGAAGTGCTCTATCCACGAGAAACATGTAAATTCTGGAATACACATTATGAACTCCAGAATGAAATGTGTAGTCTCTAGCAGATGCGTGGTGTATACGCCAAACGTCATACAGCTCCTCCTTCCAGAGAGTATCAGCGAGGGATTGGGAGGACCTTGATGGGGATGAAGAAGTGTCAACTAATGGGTCAGAAGTCAAATTAAAATCCCCACAAACCACTAATTTTCCCTGTTGTTTCTTTTTGACCAGCCTTAGTACTTTGTGGAGGAAGTGCAATTGGCCCTGATTGGGCGCATATACAGACACTATCGTAAATAGAGCATTGTTCAGGGTACAAACCAATATGACATATCGCCCAGGGGGTCCACATGATCCGCTATATGAGTAAATGCTACCGTGCTTTTTACTGCTATCATGACCCCCCTGGATTTAGAATGAAAGTGTGATTGAAATATGTGAGGAAACTGCGGATGCCTTAACCTAAAAGCGTCCACTTGAAGCAGATGCGTTTCCTGTATACTCAAGATATCACATTTCAACACCTTTGACTCTTTCCACATATGAGCTCTACGCATAGGACTATTTAAACCATTGGCGTTCAGACTAGCAAAAGTTATTACCATTATATATCAGAATAAACAGCATTTTCTTTCTCATAGGCAATAAAGGAAACACCAGACACAGAACGTCTCCCAGCAAGGACGTCTGCGTCTCCTGGACATAGGCAGCACTGGTGAATACAGGCACTATATGGTCTACTGAGGGTTGTAGCCCCCATAACTGTGGGAGGTAAAACAACAAGATTAAACCAACATATAACATGGTGAGCCTGAAAGAGGCTCAATACAAAGGAAAAAAAGGGCAAATGTCCCGTCTGTAACCTAGGACAGCAAAAAAATAGGTTAGGGCGACAGAACCCTTACTAACGTACAGCACCTGAAAGGCGAGGTATACTCGCCCTGATCAAAATTGATATTCAGCGAACTCTTGACCAGTCTTTTCGGACTCTAGCAGGGACCCGATGAGGTGCTTCCTCCATGGTGGAAACCGGAATGTCCCAACTCTGCAGGAGCGCCAAACCCTCCTCCATATATTTGATGGCATGAAGGGTCCCGTCTTGATGAACCAGTAACCGTACAGGAAAGCCCCAACGATACGGGATATCCGCGCTTCTAAGGGCCGACGTAATAGGCAAGAAGGCTCTTCTAAGTCGCAACGTGGCAGCAGACAAGTCGGCGAACAGGAGAACTTTGTGGAAAGGTGCAGGTAGTCCCCCATTTTTCCTTGCAAAAGCCAGCAGTTGCTCTTTGATCTTAAAAAAAATGCACCCTGGTTAGCACATCTCGAGGCACTGATTATTCCAAGTGGCGCGGCCTAGGTACACGATGCGCTCTGTCAATCTCCAGATCTCTGTCCGGACAATCCGGTAATACCACTTTCAGAAGAGACCTCACATATTCAGGGATGTCCCTGGGAGTCACCGATTCCGGGATTCCTCTCAACTTTATGCTATTGCGCCGACTCCTATCTTCTAGGTCCGCCATCTTGACCTTGATGCTTTCAACCTCCGCTTCTAGCTGTGTATGAGCGTCGATAAGTGCGTTATGCGAAGCTGCAAAGTCCCCAAACTTGTTTTCTAGATGGTCCGTCCGGGCCCCTAGGTCCTCAATGTCAGACCGCAGGGGAGCTATAATGGACTTTATGTCCAGCAGCATGGATCTCCGCTGTAGTATAAGCATGTCTCTCATCGCTGTGTCAGTGAGAGCGGTATTGGACACCGTTAACGCTTGCAGCGCTGTCTCCCCATCTTCCACTGGGATTTCATGAAGAAGCTTAGCAGTCTCCTTTGAGGGTGTATCAGCAGCTCCCAAGTGGGTCTGTGGCAGTGAAATGTCCTGCTGAGAGGTGGGGGAAGCTGAGCTTTCTCAATGCGCCGCAGGACAAGGGGTTGCGGCCCACCTGGCCAAGTGTGTCAGCCAGGCCCGGGGAATTCTCCGGTTCACTACTGGCAAGCTTACAGATGGAGAGTTCAGCGGCAGGGCTGCATTTGCCACGCGCTTACCAGGGGAGGTTGTTTCTCTGCCGGCGCCATCTTGGATTTCTCCGGCGTCTCTGGAGAAGTAGAATTTGGTGAGTTTGGGCTGCTTGGCCGTTTTCTTTCTGCAACCCTGTCATCTCTAGCAAGGATCCCCTCACTAATCAAGTGTAGCAGGGTATCGCTGTGATTAATTTCGTCGCTGTGTTCGGTGCTAGCACGGGAGCTCAGGCTCTCTGCACCCATCCGCCTAGGCAGCCAGACCACGCCCCAAGAGTTGATGCTTTTGAAGGATGTTGTTATCAGGCAGGCGGACAAGGGTGGGGCTGTGGTGGTCCTGGATAGTTACATTTATAAAAAACAAAACCTCGCCATGCTAGAGGATAATAGTACCTATCTTGAGCTCGACCACAACCCCACCCCTGCCTATCAACAGGAGATGCTGCGACTATTGACTGATGGCTTGGAGAATGGTTTCATTAACCAGAAACAGCTGGATTACATATTTATCCAACATCCAGTAGTTCCAATTTTCCATTCCCTACCAAAAATTCATAAGGGAGGTTTCCCTCCAGCCATGAGGCCCATAGCTGCTGGCATAGGCTCTTTCACTGAGAGATTGTCCGCCTGGGTGGACAGCTACCTTCAGCCGCTAGTACAATCTATACCTGGCTATCTGCAGGATACCAGAGCGGTGCTGCAAGCATTTTATGATTTTAAATGGGAACATCACTTCTCTTGGATCATAACGGATGTTACATCCTTATATACGGTCATCCCTCACAATTTGGCCATGGTCTCCTTAGCTTGGTTTCTGAATGTCTATTCTGATTTTTCTCCTACTTTTCAGGATTTTGTTTGTCGGGTTGTGCTGTTTCTGCTTTAACATAATGTCTTTATGTTCTCGCAACGTTACTTCCTACAATTGACAGGAGTTTCCATGGGGGGGAAATTTTCGCCCTCCATGGCAAATATCTACATGGCATGGTGGGAGTGCCATTTTTTATTTTCAGCGGATAATCCTTGGAGTGGCTCCCTGAGATGGTACGGCCGCTATATTGACGACCTGCTGTTTGTGTGGTCGGGCGATTTTGCGGCCGTACCCTCTTTTGGGACCTTTCTCAATAATAATTTTTGCTGTCTAAAATTCACCATTTCACATGACATTACCACCATTGCCTTTCTCGATCTTTCCTTGGAGGGTGACCCTGCAACCCATCAAGTTCATTCCAGCACCTATCGCAAGGACATGTCAGGTAACACAACTCTCATGGCCACATCGTGCCATCCTCCACATGTGGTCCGTAATATTCCCAAAGGAGAATTTATTCGGGCCAAAAGAAATTGTTCTAAAGATGACAAATACAAAACGGAGATGGAGGTTGTGGCTATGAGGCTTGCGGAGCGTAGGTACCCCCCTGGACCTTAGATCGAGCAAGGGCCAATGTATAGAATAGACCTAGAGACAAACTCATTTTTCCGGACACAGCACAACCCGACCAAGAATCATGCACAAACAGGAAATCCAATGCAGCTGCAAAAAATGTTCCTTGTTTTGTCACTAGCTACAGTTTGGAATTTTCACAAATCTGTGCTATAGTTAGAAAACATCTATCTGTTCTAAACTGTGACGAGCAGTGGTCTGACATCAGCTCTGCGGGTGTCAGATGCATTGCACGTCGCACACCTACTATTGTGCAGAAAATCAGCCCAAGTCTGTTTGCTGATAGTGACACCAATAAAAAAGAAAAAAGTGCTTGGTTGAGGCACAAGGGTACATTCAAATGCGGCCACCGCATCTGTACGTGTTGCAACTACATAAAAACGGGCTCAATTGTTTCTTCAACAGCCACTCATAACTCTTTTAATAACAAACAATATGTGAATTGCAACACGAACTATGTGGTGTATTGCATTACCTGCTCTATTGCATATATGTTGGATGCACAACCAATAGTCTAAAAGTAAGAATCTGCAAACACCTCTCAGACATTCCATACACCAGAGCAAGAAATGTTTCAGCAGCTAGTTTACATTTTGCGGTTTCTCACCAGGGCGATACCGCAGGTTTCCACGTCCAGGCCCTAGAAAGGGTTAATCCTCCTGCAAGAGGTGGAGACTACAAGCGAAAGCTCCTGAATAGGGAATCCTATCGGATTTTTCGCATGGGTTCTCGAGTTCCAGCAGGACTGAATCGTAAACATGATTTAATCCTGCATTATTGATCTTTGCTCATATTACTTATTTTAAAAAAAAGTTTATGTTTTTTGATATATCCAACTTTTTATTTGTTGGATTTTTTATTCTGTGTGATATTGGAATAAAGAACTACGTCTTTTTTGGAAGCTGGACATCCCGTCTTATTTTTATATGGCACAGTATATACCCTGGACAGCTGAGCATGACAAGCCAGAGGGAGAGGAGTTTGATTGTCCTGGCTTGTTATGGGAGTCCTTTGCAGAGCCTGACTTCGGGGGCCCTGCACAGTCCAGACTTCAGGACATTTTCTATGAGAGGGAGGCTAGGCAGGATTGGTATGACCCCCATGAGGTAGAGAAAGACCTGGCTCACCTAGCAACCCTGGAGTGGGAACTGGAGCAGGACTACCGAGATCTTTTCCACTCCATTGGGAAGGCTCAGCAGGACAGCAAGATGACAGACCCTAATCCAGACCCCTTTCAGCTGGGCAGATATTGTGGAGATTTACTGAGAAGAACCCCAGGTGGCCGGTGGAGATGGGACCGAGGTCTCTCGACCAGTCCTGCAGGGAATTGGGAGCCCAGTCTCCATTCCCCAGCGGCAGGCTGAGTTACAGGGGGCAAAGACAGTCGGTCTTGTCCCCTAGCGGCAGAGTGTCCTACAGGGAATAGAGAGCCCAGTCTCCTTTCCCCAGCAACAGGACACTGTATTGGGAGCGGAGACAGTCGGTCTCCCTCCCCAGAGGATGGAAGTATGTATGGGAGAGGAGCTTGCTACCCGCTCTCCCCAGCGGCAATGTGATTTTTTGGGAATTGGGAGCCCAGTCTCCATTCCCCAGCGGTAGGCTGAGTTACAGGCGGCAGAGACAGTCGGTCTTGTCCCCCAGCGGCAGAGTGTCCTACAGGGAATAGAGAGCCCAGTCTCCTTTCCCCAGCAACAGGACACTATATTGGGAGCGGAGACAGTCGGTCTCCCTCCCCAGAGAATGGAAGTATGTATGGGAGAAGAGCTTGCTACCCCCTCTCCCCAGCGGCAATGTGATTTATTGGGAATTGGGAGCCCAGTCTCCATTCCCCAGTGGTAGGCTGAGTTACAGGGGGCAGAGACAGTCAGTCCTGTCCCCCAGCAGCATATTGAGTTGTTGGGAATTGGGAGCCCAGTCTCCATCCCACAGCAACAGAAGGATTTGTTGGGAATTGAGAGCCCACTCAGCAACCCACCAAGGCAGTCTACCAGTCCCCCACACAGCCGTGGTGAGGCACATGGACATGGACAGGTTTATCCCTTGCTCAGGTGTAGTAACCATTTATTGTGGGTGGGCTGTACTGCTGTTTCTGTTTTGTGGGTGGGCTGCTGGACTAAAAAGGGCACTGACCGGCAGAAGGTCAGATACCCTGTTAGTCTGTTTGGAAAAGGGGAGAAATGTGGCAAAACCAACCTCGCCACTGGGTGCTGGAGAAGCCTGGTTGCCAGCCTCTTGCCCCAGGATTATGGGCCCTCTCATCAGCCCATGCTAAACTTAAACCCCATGGCGATTTGACTGTGTTTGTGGCATCTGAGCGCTGTTCGGATATATTGAGCGCTCAGATCCAAGCCATCTGGGGATAAGTTGAATGTGGGGGTTCTGTTCAGTTTGATAGGAGTTATGTATTTTTGTGTAGTTTTGCTGTTGTGAATAGAGGTATTTTCTGTACCTAGTTGGCTTACCACACCCAGTTAAGCCAATTATCTCACACAGCCTAACTCTGTAAAAACTGGTTTTGGGCAGAAAAGCCATACTTCCTTTGTTCACAAAGGACTTTTACAAACTTTTGAACCCCTGGTCTATTTCGTGCTATTTTGGGATATGTTAAATGTCTGTGTTTACTGTAATGGTTGGGACATTGTATATTTAAATAGTGATGTTTGTCCTATTGCCCCCACGTGTGTATTGGCAGTTTCCCTTTGTCCTGAGAGACAATTGAATTACTCCTCGGTTGTCTCCAGGACAAAAGACATTGTTTAAAAACGATGTATTCTCCTGCCTGTGATAATTACATCAACCCATTGTGTAAGGTAATTGTATCACAGGCAGAGGGGAGGATTTTGTATGGGAGTGTTTTACTGTATTGTACGTGTTTATTGGTTGTTTTACAAAACCCTGTGGGTGGTACTAATGTGTAACAATGTTATATAACAACAATAAACACACAGCTCTGGCTGACCACTGCTTGAACCTCAACACAGAGCCTCGTCTCGTTCTTGGGGGGGATTCAATGTATGCTGTTAGAGACTGATTGCTAGGAGTGTAAGCCGCTTGGGTGCGTTTCCTATTCGTCTGCTAGCAGCTATTCGTGAGGTTCCGTTCGGAGTTTGGAGCATTCCCTTGTATGCCGTAACAGTTATATACGAAATAAACTTCAAAACTGGAGGACTCTGCCTATTTCGGTGGCAGGCCGCATCAATCTAATTAAAATGATCATTCTACCCAAAGCTCTTTATGCATTTCAACATTCAGAGGTACATATACCCAAAATCGTATTTGGAGAAATAGACTCTCTAACTAGGGTTTTTATCCGGGGCAGATCCCGAGCTAAATTAAAGGGCTTCTGTCACCCCACTAAACTCATTTTTTTTTTTGTGTACTTATAATCCCTATCCTGCGATATTGCTATACATTATGTTATTAATAATTTTCGTTCAGTAGATTTGGCAAAAAACTTACTTTTATGATATGCTAATTACCTGTCTACCAGAAAGTAGGGCGTCTACCTGCTGGTAGCAGCCGCAGAAAACCACCCCCTCCTCTTGTTGATGACGTCTTCTCTTTTGGTGATGTCATCGGCGCAGGCGCACTGAGGGAGTGCTGAGGAGGCGAGCCTCCTTATCTCAGAGCGCCTGTGCCGAATCAACACAGGCGCGCGATTTTTGAAATGCTGACAGGGCCGGCCGGAGGAGGAGATCGCGGCTGGCCCTGTCAATCAACAAGAGGAGGGGGCGGTTTTCTGCGGTTGCTACCAGCAAGTAGACGCCCTACTTGCTGGTAGACAGGTAAATAGCATATCATAAAAGTAAGTTTTTTGCCAAATCTACTGAACGAAAATTATTAATAACATAATGTATAGCAATATCGCAGTATAGGGATTATAAGTACACCAAAAAAATATATATAGTTTAGTGGGGTGACAGAAGCCCTTTAAGTTTGGACACACTAAAACACCCTAAAACAGAAGGAGGCATGGCACTACCGGATCATTACATATACTATTTGGCAGGCCAATTAAGGCTCATCAGCACCTTGTATTCTTCCAAAGAACTGCCCATGTCAGAATACTTCTTACAACTGTACCTAAATTGTAAAACACTATGTTCAGTTCTGGAAATGCCTCCCAGATTCCAGAAACCACTGTTACCAATACACAGGTTGGCACAAACAACCTGGAGGGAAGCCAAAGTACTGACCCATTTTACAGAAGTAGGTTCCGACATACGTTTGTGGGCTAACCAGTCATTACCACAAATGCAGACAGTATATGACCAGGGAGTGTTAATGACATTTGAAGTGCTATCCCAGAAACATCAACTCCCCAGAACTCTTTTTTTCCCCCATACTTACAGCTACGATCGGTCATACAAAATGTACTCCCATCAGCAAGCACTACAATCTCCAAATACCCACTAATAGGAGTTGTTAAAACTCAGGGACCCAGAGGTTTGGCATCAGCAATTTATTCACACCTAGTGCAAGCAAAAGGTCAGTACCAATCCCCTTAGGATTACGGAAAAATGGAAAAGACAGATACCCATAATTACAACAGATTCTATAGCAGATTTATTAGAATCGCATATATAGGTGTCGCCAGCAGTCAATAATAAAATGATACAATTAAACATTATACATCAAGCATATTTAAGACCCACTAGGCTGTACAAAATGGGTAGAGCATCATCTACTGCATGCCCAAGGTGCGGGGAACTGGAGGCAGATTTTTGGCACATGATCTGGAGGTGTAGTCCAATTGCCACATTCTGGGAAGAAGTGACGGCCTTTTTATCACATTTGTTGCCGGTTTAGGTAGCCTGTAAACCTGAAATTTGCCTATTGGAAATATTTAATGAAAACAATTGGGATCACTATATGACAACATTCTTAAAGGAGTCTCTATTCATGGCTTGTAAATGTATTGCTTTGAGATGGTACAATCTCAATACACCGAACTTAGCCATGTGGAAACAGCAAATAAATCAGATTCTACTGTATAAAGTACTGGTGTTTAAAGGGAATCTGTCACCTGGTTTGAGCATATTAAGGTGTTACTACTGCCATGTACAATAAAATACCTTACCTCTTGCTGTAGTCTTCATTTTTTATTTCATTAGCGATAAAATCCACTTTTTATGTTATGCAAATGAGTGTCCAAGGTGCCCAGAGGGGCGTTATTATCCTTCTCTGGAGCCTAGTAACTCCCCCGTACAGTGCCCAGCCCGCCTTCCTTTAGAGCCCAAGCACGCCTCTTCCAGCATAACCAAACTCTTTGCCGCCGCCCCCTCCACTATGTGAAATCTCACGCAGGCGCAGTACCGTGGACTGCCTGCGTGATGTAGAAGCTCCTGAGGGCAACAGCTTCAAATGTGTCACTGGGCATGCGCCGAGCCCAGTGACAAATTTAAAGCTATTGCCCTTAGGAGCTTCTACATCGCGCAGGCAGTCCGTGGTACTGCGCCTGCGTGAGATTTCACATAGCGGAGGGGGCGGCGACAATGAGTTCAGGTGTGGGCAGTTACTTTTGCTGGAAGAGGTGTGCTTGGGCTCTAATGGAAGTCGGGCTGGGCACTGTACGGGGGAGTTACTGGGCTCCAAATTAGGATAATAACACCCCTCTGGGCACCTTGGACACTCATTTGCATAACATAAAAAGTGGATTTTATCGCTAATGAAACAAAAAATTAAGACTACAGCAAGAAATAAGGTATTTTATTGTACATGGCAGTAGTAACACCTTAATATGCTCAAACCAGGTGACAGATTCCCTTTAAACACAGTAATAAACCACAAAATTTTGATAAGGTATGGGGTCGGTGGTGTGAATCCGCACATACTCAATACTCATCCTCGAGACAAAGCTATATCAACAGCTCGAGGACCCATGGTTAAATCGGTTTAATGGGAATATTGAAAGACACTTAGGATGTAAGAACATCCAACGGAGGAGGCGACGGCAATGGGTGACTGAATGTATGGAATTAGTGACATATCTGAAGTTCCTTGATAGATATGGGCAGAGCACTCAAAGAAATTCGGGACCATGTGACTATACAGAAAATACAATTTTATTTGTTAATGCTATTGGTCAGCAATCAATAAAATCAATAAAAGGGTAGCAGCATAGAGTGTACACAAATATTTGACTCTGTATATAATAGCAACACAATAAAGATACATTAAATAGCAGCCAATGTAGCGAAGATACGAGACAGTGCAAATAATCAAATAATGACAGATAATATTCAATAAAATATTCGACCCAATGTCCATATAAGGGGTATAACTTAGAAAAAGTCGATGGAAAAATCGATCCTATTGAAAGTTCTGCAGAGCAACGTTCGATTAGCTCCAATAAATTTCGAGACCAAGAACAATATTCATGTGATGATTTCCCCACACCTGAAACCAGCGGCGTCCCGCTACTAAACAACTTGCAAGTGATTTTTACCTTTAAATCGACTTAGACCTTCAGCCAGACCTCGAGATGTTATCACTCCCCAATCGTGCCTCCGTTGTTGTAGCACTGTATTGTCGGGAGGTTCTTGCTGGTAAGGACCACGCTGGTGGATTTTTCGTGCTATGTTGTTAACTTTCGTCGATATAAAGCAGCTCACCTCTGGTCAATGGTAGTCGATAGTTGATAATAGGTCTTTCAGCGCAACAAAAGTGGGGGATGTAGCACCAGACGCATTTCGGGGTCCTAGTGTTCACCCCTTCCTCAGTGGTATGCATCCCCCTTTCAAATCCCCTCTTTTATAATGGAACTCTTGTATGTTTCATGGTCTCATTGGATAATTGTCGAACGTCAGATCCGGTATGTCGATTCATTCAGGTGTCTGTGATTATTACCCGATGTCATACATAGAAGAAATAGTGAAAGAAAACAGAAACTGACAATTTCCCTCCTTTAGCAATTAGCTACATATCTATAATTTCATACGTTTGTGCATGATGGGCCCATGAGTCTTCTATAGAAAAAACGCACTTGTGCAGATTGCATTATTGATGCGGCATATGTGCGTTTTTTCATTTTTGTATATAAAAGAACAGGGCTCCTCCTCTGCCATTGATCTAATAAATAATATAGTCGATACTTCACATAACAATGGGTATGCACATTCTAATTGTACTGAAATCAATCAATCTCAGGTAGAATACAAGTATAGAGTACAATAAAACCAATAAAATGTCTTAATTAAAATCATTTTGTCCGCCTCTATATCAAATTGTGCCTCTAATGTGCAGTTCCGAAGGGTCAAACAAAACTGCACATTAGAGGCACAATTTGATATAGAGGCGGACAAAATTAAGGATAAATTCCTGGAGAAAGACTACCCTGCTGAGATTTTAGATAAAGCATTGTAGCGGTTTAAAGAGATGGAAAGAAAGACCTTCTTTGAGGATAGAGTAATTCAGAAATCTGAGTCTAACCAGGAAGTTTTGAGAATGATTTTACCCTTTAGAGATGATTACAGGAAGATACGCCAAATTATAACAAAACATTGTCATCTGTTGCAAAAAGACAAGGTTGTATGCACACTAATGCCACCCAATCCAAAGATTACTTTCTCGAAAGCCTCTAATTTGGGCCTTAAGGTGGCTCCTACAGCTAAGAGACAGCCAAATAGGGAATCTACTATCTCTAGTTGGATGGGCCTGCAAGGCTTTTTCAGGTGTGGCAATTGTGGCAATTGCAAGCTAACGTCCTTTCAAAAAAGAACTAATGAATTGGTAACAACCATTATTAATCATCGCCATGTAATCAAGGAATGTTTGACATGTAACTCTGAGAACGTAATTTATGTTATAGAATGTCCGTGCAAACGGCAATATGTAGGCAGGACTAAAAGATCTTTAAAAAAACGGATTTCAGAGCACATTAATAACATACGTAAAGGGTTTGAAAACCACTCGTTATCTTATCATTTTAATCATAATCAGGACCCTTCAGGAATGAGGTTTGTAGCTATAGATAAAGTGGACAAAGAGTGGAGGGGCGGTAACCACATTGAAAAGATGTCTAGGCTCGAAACCAAAAGGATTTTCGAACTTGACACCCTGTTACCCAAAGGCCTCAACGCGAAATTTGAGCTCTTTGGATTTTTCAGAATTTCGAGTGGGCACCCATCTGATGATGATTAACCGGGCCTTTGTTTAGTACCGGGCTCGGTTTCTCCTCCACAGATGGGTTCCCACTTCTATACAACCCTCAACTACTTATAATAATTGTGCAATATTTTATATAATTTTAACCCGATCTACAGGGAGTGCAGAATTATTAGGCAAGTTGTATTTTTGAGGATTAATTGTATTATTGAACAACAACCATGTTCTCAATGAACCCAAAAAACTCATTAATATCAAAGCTGAATATTTTTGGAAGTAGTTTTTAGTTTGTTTTTAGTTTTAGCTATTTTAGGGGGATATCTGTGTGTGCAGGTGACTATTACTGTGCATAATTATTAGGCAACTTAACAAAAAACTAATATATACCCATTTCAATTATTTATTTTTACCAGTGAAACCAATATAACATCTCAACATTCACAAATATACATTTCTGACATTCAAAAACAAAACAAAAACAAATCAGTGACCAATATAGCCACCTTTCTTTGCAAGGACACTCAAAAGCCTGCCATCCATGGATTCTGTCAGTGTTTTGATCTGTTCACCATCAACATTGCGTGCAGCAGCAACCACAGCCTCCCAGACACTGTTCAGAGAGGTTTACTGTTTTCCCTCCTTGTAAATCTCACATTTGATGATGGACCACAGGTTCTCAATGGGGTTCAGATCAGGTGAACAAGGAGGCCATGTCATTAGATTTTCTTCTTTTATACCCTTTCTTGCCAGCCACGCTGTGGAGTACTTGGACGCGTGTGATGGAGCATTGTCCTGCATGAAAATCATGTTTTTCTTGAAGGATGCAGACTTCTTCCTGTACCACTGCTTGAAGAAGGTGTCTTCCAGAAACTGGCAGTAGGACTGGGAGTTGAGCTTGACTCCATCCTCAACCCGAAAAGGCCCCACAAGCTCATCTTTGATGATACCAGCCCAAACCAGTACTCCACCTCCACCTTGCTGGCGTCTGAGTCGGACTGGAGCTCTCTGCCCTTTACCAATCCAGCCACGGGCCCATCCATCTGGCCCATCAAGACTCACTCTCATTTCATCAGTCCATAAAACCTTAGAAAAATCAGTCTTGAGATATTTCTTGGCCCAGTCTTGACGTTTCAGCTTGTGTGTCTTGTTGAGTGGTGGTCGTCTTTCAGCCTTTCTTACCTTGGCCATGTCTCTGAGTATTGCACACCTTGTGCTTTTGGGCACTCCAGTGATGTTGCAGCTCTGAAATATGGCCAAACTGGTGGCAAGTGGCATCTTGGCAGCTGCACGCTTGACTTTTCTCAGTTCATGGGCAGTTATTTTGCGCCTTGGTTTTTCCACACGCTTCTTGCGACCCTGTTGACTATTTTGAATGAAACGCTTGATTGTTCGATGATGACGCTTCAGAAGCTTTGCAATTTTAAGAGTGCTGCAACCCTCTGCAAGATATCTCACTATTTTTGACTTTTCTGAGCCTGTCAAGTCCTTCTTTTGACCCATTTTGCCAAAGGAAAGGAAGTTGCCTGATAATTATGCACACCTGATATAGGGTGTTGATGTCATTAGACCACACCCCTTCTCATTACAGAGATGCACATCACCTAATATGCTTAATTGGTAGTAGGCTTTCGAGCCTATACAGCTTGGAGTAAGACAACATGCATAAAGAGGATGATGTGGTCAAAATACTCATTTGCCTAATAATTCTGTACAGGGTGTATACCTGATTTTAATTAAGACATTTTATTGGTTTTATTGTACTCTATACTTGTATTCTACCTGAGATTGATTGATTTCAGTACAATTAGAATGTGCATACCCATTGTTATGTGAAGTATCGACTATATTATTTATTAGATCAATGGCAGAGGAGGAGCCCTGTTCTTTTATATACAAAAACGAAAGAAAAAAAAAGCACATATGCCGCATCAATAACGCAATCTTCACAAGTGTGTTTTTTCTATAGAAGACTCATGGGCCCATCATGCACAAACATATGAAATTATAGATATGTAGCTAATTGCTAAAGGAGGGAAATTGTCAGTTTTTGTTTTCTTTCACTATTTCTTCTATGTATGACATCGGGTAATAATCACAGACACCTGAATGAATCAACATACCGGATCTGACGTTCGACAATTATCCAATGAGACCATGAAACACACAAGAGTTCCATTATAAAAGAGGGGATTTGAAAGGGGGATGCATACCACTGAGGAAGGGGTGAACTCTAGGACCAAAACGCGTCTGGTGCTACATCCCCCACTTTTGTTGCGCTGAAAGACCTATTACCAACTATCGACTACCATTGACCAGCGTTGAGCTGCTTTATATCGACGAAAGTTAACAACATAGCACTTTCGTGGATTAACAAACAGAAGGCCGGTAACCATTGGCCTAGGTCAGTGGTCGGCAAAGTGCGGCTCGCAAGCCACAAGCGGCTCTTTAGACCCTTGAATGCGGCTCTTTGGTGCGGGCTCCCACGGCGAAACCAACCCATCCTGCACTACAGAAGAATCTTGCCTGTGGGACGCATTTGCGTTCCACAAAGCAAGAGAGGGCGTGTTGCTCCTGCACCGAGTCCAGAGTCCTGCCCTTGCACCTCTGTCACTGACCTGACATCAGTGACATTGCTCCGCCT
Source organism: Bufo bufo (assembly GCF_905171765.1). Lineage (NCBI taxonomy): Eukaryota > Metazoa > Chordata > Amphibia > Anura > Bufonidae > Bufo > Bufo bufo. The sequence continues at coordinate 178,548,863 of NC_053393.1, read as the reverse complement.
CTCCCTGTCCTCAGTTGGGCAGTGACCAGCAACCGGACGGCCCGATGTGGGCGGAGCTATAATAACCCAGCCCCGCCCCCTTTTCTACCTGCAATTCCTGCAGCCTGAACCATCCAATCTTCCATGCCCAGCAAGCTGAACATCGGTTGGATTGCCACAACTGCACCATTGATGTGAGTAGCAGGGGAATTACTGCGGTTATATTCAGCTTTCCCAGACTGTGCACATGTGACCTGCAGTACAGTAGGAAAGCTGGGTGAATTATATCATGAAATGTCATCCAGCTTCCCTGCATGGCACAAGTGCAGAGGCATTAGAGTATGGGGGAGAGGCACAGCAGGAAAGCTGGGTGTCTATATATGTGTATTGTATATGTGTGCGTCCATGTATGTGGTGACTGTGTGTATGAGTGCGCCCCTGTATGTGAAGAGTATGTGTATGAGTGCGTCCATGTATGTGTGGAGAGTGTGTGTATGAATGCATCTATGTATATGGTGAGCGCATGTATGAGTGCGTCCATGTATGTGGAGAGTGCGTGTATGAGTGCATCTATGTATATGGTGAGCACATGTATGAATGCATCTATGTATATGTTGAGTGCGTGTATGAGTGCGTCCATGTATATGTTGAGTGTGTGTATGAGTGCGTCCATGTATGTGGAGAGTGTGTGTATGAATGCATCTATGTATATGTTGATTGTGTGTATGACTGCATCCATGTATGTGGAGACTGCGTCCATGTATGTGGAGAGTGTGTCTATCACTGCGTCCATGTATGTGGAGAGTGTGTGTATGACTGCATCCATGTATGTGGAGAGTGCGTGTATGACTGCGTCCATGTATGTGGAGAGTGCGTGTATGACTGCGTCCATGTATGTGGAGAGTGTGTCTATCACTGCGTCCATGTATGTGGAGAGTGCGTGTATGACTGCGTCCATGTATTTGGAGAGTGCGTGTATGACTACGTCCATGTATGTGGAGAGTGCGTGTATGACTGCGTCCATGTATGTGGAGAGTGCGTGTATGACTGCGTCCATGGCTGCAGTATGAAAGGTACAGAGGCTAAAATACTTGTGGATATGTAGAGGTAAATCAGACATGTCTATTACAATTGCAGCGCATGCACTACTTTTTTGCGGTGCGGAGGCACAGCCAGAAGCACCACGGAAGCACTCTGTAGCACTCATATCCCGGATCCTGGACCCATTGAAGTGAATGGGTCCATGATGCGGGCTGCACACGGCCGTGTGCAGCCCGCATCATGGACCCATTCACTTCAGCATGCGCTTCCTTCCTATATATTTTAGGTTTTAAAAATGTGGCTCTCAACAAAAAAATTCAATCGTGATTTTGGCGATATTTGGCTCAGTTGACAAAAAAGTTTGCCCACCACTGGCCTAGGTGGTGACGAAAAATCCACCAGCGTGGTCCTTACCAGCAAGAACCTCCCGACAATACAGTGCTACAACAACGGAGGCACGATTGGGGAGTGATAACATCTCGAGGTCTGGCTGAAGGTCTAAGTCGATTTAAAGGTAAAAATCACTTGCAAGTTGTTTAGTAGCGAGACGCCGCTGGTTGCAGGTGTGGGGAAATTATCACATGAATATTGTTCTTGGTCTCGAAATTTATTGGAGCTAATCGAACGTTGCTCTGCAGAACTTTCGATAGAAAAAGTAGATGGAAAAATCGATGCTAAGTTATACCCCTTATATGGACATTGGGTCGAATATTGTATCCAATATTATCTGTCATTTTTTTGATTATTTGCACTGTCTCGTATCTTCGCTACATTGGCTGCTACTTAATGTATCTTTATTGTGTTGCTATTATATACAGAGTCAAATATTTGTCTACACTCTATGCTGCTACCCTTTTATTAATTTTATTGATTGCTGACCAATAGCATTAACAAATAAAATTGTATTTTCTGTATAATCACATGGTCCCGAATTTCTTTGAGTGCTCTGCCCATATCTATCAATTTTTCCCCTTTTTATTCGAGTGAGTATTCTCGTTTGGACAGGTGCACCTATTTTGGTGTCCAAGTTTCCTCAGTGCGACGTCTTAACTACTTATATCTGAAGTTCCTGTCATGGCCTTTGGTGTGCGCCGTGACACTGTTGCCGTGCATGCCGTTACGGTTACAGCTTTTAGGTGCCTCCTCCTTTCCTGTCTGGTGTCAGAGGGGTTAATAATACAGCTGGTGGGGATTTAGGTGTGTCCTTGGTGTGGCCATGAGGTTTATATTACCTGTGGCTTCGTGGCTGGAATAAGTGGTACTCCAGCATTGTTTGGTGATGGAGCTCTGCTCCTTTTTTGGGTGAACCTGCCCAGTCCTTGAGGGCCACCTTGTGCTCCCCTTCTTACCTGTGTGGGTTTACGTTCAGGGTGTGGTGTGTCGTTTTGTTGTTGTTACATGTCTGGTCAGTTGGTGTTTTATGTCCAGCATGTATGCAAGTCGTACCCTGTTTGTTGTGCCTCCGGAAAAGGGTTCAATTGTTTCCCAGAGGGGTGAACCAAAAGTCAAGTCTGAGCTGTTGCTGGAGCGCTGGTTCCTGTGTGTCAGTACGTACTGCATCTGTTTGGGGTTTGGCTTGCAGTACGTGTGTATGGGTTCCAGTTTACCCTGGTGTGGTCTTCTGTTGTGCCGTCCAGCAGCTGCAACAGTTAAGTTACCATGCCGTTCTTGGTTCAGTGGTTATCCCCACCATTGGATACTTACCTGCCATTGCACTTTGCTTCCTCTCCTTGCTGTTAGGCATGCAGAGACATGTCTTGGAAGAACAGGTAGTCTCTCCCCTGCGAGGAATTATGAGGGCGACTCAGGGTCCTAGGTATGAGCCGCCCTACCATCCAGGTCAGCTCATACGGTGAGGACTAGGGAGGGATGCTTTAGGAGGTGACCTGCTCCCTGATCCTGGCTAGCTGCTACCCCCGCATACCCATTATCGTATGGTGGGGAGTTTCCCCCACTCCCACCGTGACAGTTCGTATTGTTACTTTCAATAGGTTTTTATTATTTCAAAAGAAAATAGTTCAACAAACAGAACATGGCAGCAGGCAAATAAGGTAGCATCATGAGGCATACAAGTCATATAAAGCAGCATAGTACAGTGTCACAGAGCATGCCTCAGCTACACATAATAATGCAGGCATAATGTTAATTCTTATTGTTCTACAATATACACTGGAATGTAAATGTTTATGTACTTTTCTATTCTGTTGAGTTTAAAAAAAAAAAAAAAAAGGTTTAAAATTGGCCATGAAAAAACAGACAGTGGAGGAGATTTATCAAGACTGGGTTTCCCAATAATTGCTATGTAAGATGCCCCTAATTAGCCTCTTAATTGCACCTCTGGGAGTCCATGCACCAGAAACTGAAGTCTATAACTTCTTTTGAAAGTTATAGAAAATCTGGTGGGCTGCACAAAGCCTGGCTTTAGAAAACTACCTAGAAGCTTAAAGTGTCCCAAACTACGTTGCAAATATGTATAACCTGCAACTTTACATCACAATAGTGGCATAAAACCTTTAATAAAAGTCCCTCACTGTCTGTTTTTGATAGCCATTTTTTTTTCACCGTCATGTGAATGTAGCCTAAAATGACAAGCCTGTACAATGCACATCAATAATAGACTAAGTGCACTGTAAAGACAATTGGAAAGTAATTAGGTAAATGTCAATGCTATTAAGGTTCTGTTTAGACCGATGCAGAACGCATATGAGTAATACTAATGACAAAAAATGTTTTTGATCTTCCAGTATTTCTAGCGAACAAGGACAGTCAATAACCACCCTCAGTTTAAGATTAAGAGGAAGTTGCGTGTCTTAAGAGCTATCACACAGCAACCTCTAAGTGCTTAAAGGGTTTCTATCACCTCGTTTTGACATAATTAGCTATCAGACACTAGCGATCCGCTAGTGTCTGCTCTACCAAACAATGCTATTATAATACCTTTGTGTGCAGCAGTTTGCCTAAAAAACGAACTTTTATTGATATGCTAATGAGCCTCTAGGTGCTATGGGGGTGTCTTTTCAGCACCTAGAGGCTCGGTCTACTCACACAAAATGCTGCCCAGCGCGTCCCTCCAGCCCGCCCATAGCCTCTGGAATGCGATCCTCCCTCTAAGCCAGCAGACGAATTCTCACGCCTGCGCCATACGCATCTGTATTCGGCGCAGTGAATGTCTGACCGCTCCCTGCACAGACATCTCCACTGCGCCTGCGCCGATGACCGAGATGTCTGTGCAGCCTGCGCCGAATACAGACGCGCACGGCGCAGGCGCGAGAATTTGTCCGCTGGCTCAGATGGAGGATGGCATTCAAGAGGAGATGGGCGGGCTGCAGGGACGAGCGGGGCGGCATACAATGTGAGTAGACCGAGCCTCTAGGTGCTGAAAAGACGCCCCCATAGCACCTAGAGGCTCATTAGCATATTAATAAAAGTTAGTTTTTTAGGCAAACTGCTGCACACAAAGGTATTATAATAGCATTGTTTGGTAGAGCAGACACTAGCGGATCGCTAGTGTCTGATAGCTAATTATGTCAAAACGAGGTGATAGAAAACCTTTAATATATACACTGGCACAAAACACCTACTAAATTATAGAACTCCAACTTTTTTTATTGCATATAAAAAATAAATAAATCTAAATACTTAACTCTAAGCATGTACGGTGAAAATGAATGAAGACGCTCTATTGAATGCTTTGTGCGTGGCCTTTAAAATAAACTTGTTTTTGGCAGACACGGCATAAATTAGGCATTCTGAAAGAAAACACAAAGATCCTTTTTCACAGTAACAACGTTCTAACATTAAAATATTAGCTGTCACTTATTTAATAGACATAGGCAAAAAGAAAGTTTCGTTAACATGGATTGTCCTGACTGCATTTGTGAGGCGCATTCACAGCCCTTTATGTTCACATAATCTCCGGGATTGTGTGGTTGACACCTTAACAATGCCACTCGGCTGACGTACCCGACAGCTCCCACTAGTGACACGACGCTCACAATAAGGAACAAGCTTTTGCAAGGAGTATTACCTACCACCAGGCTTAAAAATATACCAAAAGGTAAAAAGGAGCATGGCATATTCTTTTGATCATCCATCCCGACCCCTGCTGTCTCCTGTCGTATAACAATGTCGGGGTAGGATGAGTATCGCCGAGTAAAATCCAAAGTGTACATAAATACCTAATTAACTCATTGTTCACAGGGCACAAAGGATTTCACGTAAATTAACACATGATAAAAAATTATGTTTTGTATCTGTGGAGTAAACTGTTCTCCTATATCTTTTACACCATTACAAATACCGAAATCTATAGCAGTCACAAAAAACGAGATTTTTGTAAAACTTTCCAGTAAAATCTCATTTTCGCTCATTATTGGGGGACACACAGACCTTAAGTATCGCCATGTCCTCTAGGAGGCGTTGACACTAGTAAAAGCTGTTTGCTCCTCCCCTGGCAGCTATACCCCCTCCAGCTTGGAGAGAGCTTCAGTTTGGGAGAAGCAGTAGGAGAAGCAAGCCAACCAACGAAAAAACGTGGAACAGCAACAATGCCAAGAACCGAACCAGGTCCTAACCAGCAACAGCCACAACTGTGGCCGAACAACAATACTGGGGGGGGGGGGGGCGGTGCTGTGTTCCCCAATGAAGAGCGAGAAAGAGATTTTACTGGTAAGTTTTACAAAAATCTCGTTTTCTCGCCCATATTCATTGGGGGACACAGAGACCTTGGGATGTCCGAGAGCAGTCCACAGGGAGGGAAAACCACAGACCCATGGAGCAACTAAGAACTGCCGCCTGCAAGACCATGCATAAGTATGCACCTGGCAAAATTTAGTGAATGTGTGTAAGGAGGACAGTAGCCGCCCTGCACAACCGAACCTTGAATCCTCAGAGTCCAAGAGCGCCTACTGCTCTGGTGGAATGAGCCGTGACACCGAAGGGCGGGACCCTGCCCCGGGTGAAGTATGCTTAAACAAATGCAGACGTGCACTTGCCACCCTGGAGGCCGCCAATGCCTTGCGAGGACCATCCGGGATGACAAAAAAGGAGAGTCTGGAGGCTGGCAAAGAAATAGTCAGAGCCCTGACAACGTCCAAATGACCTAACTCCCTTTCCCTAGGGTGTGAAGGAAAGGGACACAGTGATGGAAGGACAGTTTCTTCATTGAAATGGAAATCAGACCACCAGCGGGAGAAAAGAAAGAACGGGCCGGGGAACCGCTTATCCCTGTCAGAACCAGGAGGAGCTCTGCAAGAGAGCTCCCCAACCCGGACACCCGTCTGATGGATGTGATAGCCACAAGAAAAAAACACCTTCCAGGACAGGAGTCGGAGTGACATCTCCCGCAAGGGTTCAAGGGGAGAATTCCGGAGCGCTGAAAGGACTAAGGTCAGATCCCAAGGCGGTAAAGGAGGACGATATGGAGGAACCGTATGTGCTATTCCCTGAAGGAAGGTATTATGGGCCCCGGGTGAGTCAGAGTACGCTGGAAAGGATACACAGCGCTGAACCTAACCCAGCAAGGAACTAATGTCCAACCAAAAACCCAGGACCGCAGGATCCACCCCTGCTAAAGGGAAGTGCTCCACGGAAACGGTAAGTGGTCCACCAATGTCCCCCGAGCCGAAGAGGCTTGTGGGGAGACTGAGAAGCTGGCTGATAAACTACCGAGAAAAGAACACCTGAATGAGGCATGTCCAACCGCAAGCCAAGGAATCAACACATTGGATAGGTAAAAGTAGAGACGACATGAGAAGCACCGGCGGTGGAGTTCCGTCAGCAACCGTGTATTGACGATGTAGCAACACTGCTTGACGGAAACTTCGGTCAGCCCCAGATGAGAGAAAAAACTCCTGCCTCAAGGAGGAAGAATAGAAGGGGTGTTCCGTTCCAGGAACGAAACTCCAACAGTCGTGGCAGCACCTCCGCTCAGTCTGGCGTGGTGAGTCTCGTAGTCTAGCCACGGAATGTGCAGTGAAAAGGCATGACTACATCGGACTGACATCGCAGTCACTAGTCAAGTCTCAAGAGAGGCAGTTGTAGATACGGGTAGTACACCCAGGACCAATGGGTAGGATTCACCTGTAGAAGGAGGAATATGAAAACGTCACAGCCCAACAGTCGGTCCAGAACAAGACGAAGAAAAAAACACAGAACCAATACCCTGCATCAACGTAGATGAGGGGAAGTAGTAACGTAGGAGCCACCAAGGTTTGCGGAGTGGCCGTGAACCTTGAGCCAGAGAAGGAAAAAAAACAGAAGGAAAAGGGGGCAGGGCGAAGCCCATTCCCCATCTGAGACTGGCAGTACACAGAAGTAGCCACCGGATGATAGCGGCGGGGCCATACTCCACCTAAGGAGGAGGCCATGCAGCGTACGCCACCGAATTCGGCGTTAGGAGAATCCGTCACCTGACGAAGGAGCCGTGCAGGAGGAGCCAGAGTATGTAATGGCTACTCCAGGACCCCCATACCGTAGGAGCTGCAGCGTGCCCTGCCAGCACAAACTGAGGGGCAGAGTAGAGGAATCCGGTAGAAGCCACGGTATCATACTGCCCAAGGGAAGGGCGTTGAACAGGAACAACCGCCAAGCCAGCGTCAGGGTAGAACCCCTACCTGAGGGATTGCCCCACTGTAGCAACTGCGAACGCTAGTACCAGCGTAAAATCCGCACCAGCGGAGGAGAACAGGCTGCAAAGCTAAACTAGAGTGCCAGCACAACCACTTCCCACATCAGGAATGGTGGAAAGAGAATAAAGTCAGTGTAACACTCGACTTACTGGAATGTAACCACAATATTACATGCCATGGTGTACGCACTACATATTGTTGAAGACACATATTGGAACAGTGAAGGACCATGGAGATGGGGGACGCTAGGACACATGAGTGACGCTGGACAACACCCTGAGGAGAGAGGTTGTCATATTTATGCCCCAAACCGGCACCGAAGGAAAAGGACACAACGTGGAAACAGCAACAGTATCCGCTGGCGGCACCAAAATACTAATAGAGGAAGAATACAGGGCACCAGCGTGTAATGATACTCACTACGCTCCACTTGAAGAAGCTAAGGCACCTATAGCCATGGCATAGGTGAAGTGCAACATCCAAGATGTGTACTCATTCCCCACGGTAGTGGATCACTTGTGGAAGGGGCAATGTTGCAATTATCCCACCAATAAAGAGGGAAATGCTTACGGCAAGCACTGCACTCAGTCGTAGTGCAAGTACTCCACCATGAAGTGTGGCAATGCAGTAATGCACCTAGCAGGAACTGAATCCAAGTAGAAAGAATACGCCTCTTACGGAAAGGGCAAGGCATATGGAGAGTCCCGTATTAATACCCCACCTACGTAAGGGGGCAAGACAGACAGTAAACACTGAACCAGGGATAATGCCATAGCGCCACCTATGAAAGAGGCTAATCCATATAGTACTGTCCCCAGTGGGAATGCAGTGCCACCACCTACTAAAAGGGGGAACGCCTACTGCTGGCACTGAAAGGTTCTAGTGCGGTAGACCCCAATGGAGGGAGGTAATATCCAAGGGAGTACTGCATCCAGTAAGGGGGTAATGCATACGACAAGTACTGCTGTCTACCTCGGACGCCATCCTGGAAGATTGCAATGGAATCACGGCAGAGACCGAACCACTGATCCCCCCCCCCCCCCTTAGGACCGAACGTCTCCAGAGAGGGAGGGTGCGTCTGAGCGTGACGCTAGGGAGGAAGGGTGGGAGTGTGGAGGTGACAAAGGAGGAAAATATCCTGCTCTGGCCCGCTGTGTGTAGTCCTACCTCTCAGAACCTTGCCCATGGCAGTCGCAGGCTCGCCGGTGGGAGTTAACTAAACTACCCGGGAGTGGGATGGGAACTTCGAGGTTCACTCACCGGATAGCGCAGGCGGTTCTTTATCAACCAAACGACCCCGGAGGGAGATTGCGAAGTCTGGAGATCCAACATTGAGGTGCGCAGGCAGTGCTTATCAACCAAACGACCCCAGAGAGTGATTGAGAAGGTCCAAAGGTCCATCAGTGGATTTCGCAGATAGTGATTTATCAACCAAATTACCCCGGAGGGTGATTGGGAAGGTCCAGACGTCCACCAGTGGATTGCGCAGGTAGTGCCATATCACCCAACGACCTCGGAGGGTGATTGGGAAGGTCCGGAGGTCCATTGGATTGCGCATGTGGTGCCTGTCAACCAAGCGACCCAGGAGGGTTATTGGGAAGGTCCGGAGGTCCACCACTGGATTACGCAGGTGGAGAGTACCAATCAAGCGACCCTGGAGGGTGGACTGGGAACTGAGAGGTCCTCTGTCCGTGCTAGGACACGGGCCCAGTCTGACACAGACAGAGCGGTCCTGCGGCGATGAGGCCTGATGGTGCGGGACCCGAATATTTTATGGACTTTATTTGATTTTTAAATAAAACTGGGATGCCCAGCCTCAGGTGACAAGAGGCAGGAAGGGGTTAAATCAGCGGCATTAAACCCATTGCCCTGCAGATAGGCATAATCCTGCGCCAGCCTCAAGAGATGGCCAGGAAGGGTTAACTGCCTTGAAAAAAACTGGGGCGGGAGAATTCGCGCCAGACCGAAGCCGGGGCCTAAGTTATGGACACGGCCGACCGGAATGCACCTCCTCTGTACTGTCAGGGCGGCCGGGGCACAGAATGGGAAGTGCGCCGCCCGGAATGTATGTGACATTTGAATGCGCCCTCCGGTTGTGGACAACGCCGCGCGGGCAGGAGGAAGGGGTAGGCCCAAAATGAAGCTGGGGCCTAAATTTAATGCCACTCCGAGACAGTGATAGCGGTTCTCTCCTGGAGCAGCACGCTTAGCGCCCGCTCCCTGGAAGGGCGGATTATGGCGCTGGGAGCGGGAACCTCCTCCGCTCCCCTCCTGTAGACAGGTAAAAAATAATTCAGAGCAAAGCGGTGCGCTCTGCCGCCCACTGTGCCTGCAGGAGAAGGGGCCATCAACCCCCTATGTGCCCGTGTCAGTAACATCCACATAGTAAGCGGAGACGTCAGTGCCGCTGCTCTGCCAGCGATGCTGGGCACTTACTGTGTCGGCAGAGAGGGGAGGGAATCCACCAAAGGCCCAGGGCTAGGATAAATGAAACCCGGTGTCTGGCCTGGGGAGGGAGGGGGAAGCAGAGAGCCAGATGCTTGCCAAATAGGGAGGGAAGGAGAGGGTTAACATACTCACCTAGTCCCGTGTACTCACCTCATGTTCCTCCTCTTCACCCTCCCCTAAGTGGGCCCATAAGGTCACCTCCTCAGCAGCTTGCACCGGAGTGGCAGGAGTCTGGTATGGCGGGAGGGTCTTCTCTTTAGCGGACCTAGGTGACCCCTTGGCTGGCGGGATACAGGGGAGCGGGGCTGCCCTGGTCCACCTGGGGGAGGCAGCAGTGCAGGTGACCGGCACTGGCGCAACTCGACCCAGGGAAAACAGGGAGGCAAGGCGACCACTGTTTTCCCATCTGAAAAAGAAGGGGAAAAAAAACTAATATAAAAAATCTTCAGGAGCTTCCCTGCAGAGCAGGGAGGTCTTGCCTCCTGATGACACTAGAAAAAAAACTGAAGCTCTCTCTCTCCAGGCTGGGGTATAGCTGCCAGGGGAGGAGCTAACAGCTTTTACTAGTGTCAACGCCTCCTAGGAGGACATAGCTATACCCAAGGTCTGTGTGTCCCCCAATGAATATGAGCGAGAAAACTGAATTCCTTTCCCAAATGATCAGTCCTAGATTAGAACTGCTATGCAGGGCTCACATGGTGTACAGGTGTGTTTACCATGGTTTTTAACAGATATGCTCATGTAGTTGCTTACCTCGTGTACATCTTCCTCATGCATTTTTTTTCAATTTGGACTCTTATGACTCAATTTCACCATGTAAAATGATCACTCTGGTTTGTTTCCATCCTGTATGTAGCACTTCCTGTTGTTGTGTCCAACCAAACCCATGATGCACTTCTTTCTCTGCCATAGCTTCAGCACCACCCAGTTCGTTTTTAGCGCCTCCCACCCATCTTTTTACATAACCACTCCCCTATCACTGCTTTGACACGCCCATGGACATACCATCACAGGAAATAAGAAAGCTGCATGAACATGGTCATGTGACCACAGTCCAGAACGGAAGATGGGATCAATAAAAAGAAAAAGAAATACATTACAAAACTACAGCTACCGTCATAAATGATTAAAGGAAAACTGCTAAAGTTATAACCAGGACTAGATAAAAATATACAGGTCTATGAGTGGGCAGCACAGTGGCTCAGTGGTTAGTACTGGCGAATTGCAGCGCTGGCGTCCTAGGTTTGTCTAAGGGCAACATCTGCATGGAGTTTGTATGTTCTCCCCGTGTTTGCGCAGGTTTCCTTCCCCACTCCAAAGACATGATAATGTCTTAAAGCGCTGTGGTATATGTCAGCACAATAAAATAAATACATTTGGTGCAGGAAATACCTGTTGAAACTTTAGGACAAGACTTCCAAAATCGCCTTCTTTCTATGTTACCCGTGTCATATTTCACAATACAAGTCTGATTTATTGACCTGTACCTCTTGAAATATTACTTTTATTTCCTGCAGTAGCTAGAAAAATTTACCGTAAATAAGAATGGTAGACAGTGAAGACGCAAATCAGTTTATTTCATGAAAATAAATAGACACAGAAATACACCTACTTCAAAACGAAAAAAAAATTCACACTTTTCTGTTTTACAAGCAATATAAAAATACAGACGGATTTACAGTTCTTAAAAATTGCTATTCCCACACCCCTTTGAAAAAGAGTAAAGCAAAAGGCACAATGAAATAGATCTTTGGACTAAAATCTTTCACATAGATATTAAAGTACTCACACGTTGGAGTTATTAACACCAGTTCAAGAAAGATTTTTCTCCTTCAATAGGAGATTCATACAATTCAAGGTGCAAATTCAGCCTGGGTTTAGAGAACTCTAAGCAAAGAGATAACTGCACATTACAGCAGGTAAAGATGATTTAGTGCGACATCCAGGGACGCATCGGCAACAACGCTGTTTATGCATCGTATTGGCGATTTGCAAATAGCAATGCTAGAATATTTCTGATGTTGAACGGTATCATAAAAGGGATGCAAATTTACTCTCAATGTTATTCACGACTCCCCAGTGTCTCCTAAAAATCCTGTATCCTAATCATAGAGGGGTTGGGAGTAGCCATTCACCAAACAGCTTTAGTAAAAAGCACGCGCATCAATACTGAACATGTACAGTTAGTGTGCAGCACTTGGACATTATGAACGTTACATAGCAGCATATTCGCGTTACACGCCATTTCCACATTTCACTTCATCAGTGCTTCACCAACAAGTGGAATAGAGATATCGCCGGCGTCCGACTGGACAACAAGGTGGCCTTCGAATCTGCCTGCAGACGTGGGTTTGAATTTCACTGGCAGGTTGATATAATGGTGGGCTCTATAAAAATGAATGAATAATGTTAGATGCAACATACATATAATGTAATGCAGAAGTAAAGTAACCCCTGCTGATATACAAACAGTAATAAAATGTTAATGCTGTCAACTAAAAATATATCTCACTTGAACACACTCTCGAAGGAGATTTTTTGCATCATTTGGCTACATAACATAAAAGCTATCTAGCTGCATATAAAATGAAATAAAACAAATAGTTCAGCATAATCTGGGGACTGGTCCACATTATAACGGTACTATATTATTGGGACAGGTCCACTGTACTACTAGCCAATATGGGACATATTAGGATTGTGCCATTTGGATAATAGAACGCAGCAGATTAATAGTTATGAGCCTGTTGTATCCATGAGGGGAGCACTCCTCCAGCTATATACTGTTCCCTAGGGGCCAGACTGTACATAGACCCTACTAGGGT